>NW_026865694.1:0-42676 GCF_026571515.1 Ruditapes philippinarum
GCTTCGCATTGTCGAGTGTCGCTTCGCGTTGTCGAGTATCGCTTCGCGTTGTCGAGTGTCGCTTCGCATTGTCGAGTGTCGCTTCGCAATGTTGAGCGTCGCGGTGTAAAAATCATAAAAATAACGCGACATTTACTCGACATTTTAAAAAATGTCGCTTCGCGATGTCGAGTGTCACTTCGCATTGTCGAGCGTCGTATCGCATTGTCGCGTTGTCGTTTCGCATTGTCGAGTGTCGTGGTATGCACTTCTACCAACCTCGACACTCGACAATGCGAAGTGACAATGCGACAACGCGAAGTGACATCGCGACAACGCGAAGTGACATCGCGACAACGCGAAGCGACGCTCGACAATGCGAAGCGACACTCGACAACGCGAAGCGACATTTCTTAAATGTCGCCCTTTTTTACCGCGACATTTCTAGGCGACAGTGCGACATATCGTTTGACACTGTCGAGCGTCGCTTCGCATTGTCGCATATCGCTTCGCGTTGTCGAGCGTCGCTTCGCATTGTCGCGATGTCACTTCGCATTGTCGTGTGTCTACCCTTAGACGCGACGGACGACATTCTAAATGGCACGATAAGGACACCGTAGAATCAACAGTTTGCCAGGAAAATTAATGGATGCTATGAAGTCACTGGAAGTCAATGGACGTTATGAAAAGCAAACGATTGCTATGGGAGTCATCGATTTCCATGGAAAGTCGATGGTTGCTATGGATAGTCAATGTTTGCTATATATGTCACTGGTTGCTATGGGTAGCCACTGGTAGCTATGGAGGTCTATTATTGTTATGAAAATTCAGTGGTTGCTATGGAAGTCAATGGTTGTAAAAGAGGTCACTGGTTGCTAGGGAAAGACAATGGTTGCTATTCATTTCACTGGTATCTAGGGAAAAAGAATGTTTGCTATGGAAATTAATGGTTGCAATAGTGGACACTGGTTGCATTGGAAAATCAATAGTTGCTATGTATGTCATGGTTGCTATGGGAAGTCACTGGTTACGATAGAAGTTTGTGGTTTACAATGGAAAGTCAGTGGTTGCTTTGGAAGTCAATGGTTGCTATGAAAAGTCAACGGTTGCTACGGAAATCACTGGTTGCTTTGGAAAGTAAGTGTTTGTTATGTATATCACGATATTGGAAGCCACTGGTAAATATGGAAATCAATGGACGTTATGGAAAGCAAACGGTTGCTATGGGGTCATCAATTTCCATGGAAAGTCGAAAGTTGCTGTGGAAAATCAATGTTTGCTATGTATGTCACTGGTTGCTATGGGACGTCACTGGTTTCTACGGAAGTCTATTATTGCAATGGAAACTCAGTGGTTATTATTGAACTCAAAATGGTTGTAATAGAGGTCACTGATTGCTAGGGAAAGACAATGGTTGCTTTAAATGTCACTGGTTGCTATGGAAAGTCAGTCACTGTTTGCGATTGAAATCAATGGTTGCCATTGTGGTCACTGGTCGCTATGGAAAATCAATGGTTGCTATATATGTCACTGGTTGCTATGGGAGGTTTATGGTTGCTATGGAAAGTCAATGCTTGCTATGGAAGTCAATAGTTGTTATGAAAAGTCACTGCATGCTGCGGAAGTCAGTGGTTGCTTTGGAAAGTAAGTGGTTGTTATGTATGTCACTGGTGACAATGTATGTCACTGGTTGCTATGGAAGTTTATAGTTGCTATGGAAATTAAGTGGTTGCTATGTATGTCACTGGATGCTATGCATGTCACTGGTTGCTGAGTTAATGATTGCTATGGAAAGCCTATGGTTGATATGGAATTCAATTGTTTTTATAAAGTCTATAGTTGCTTTGGAAATTCAGTGGTTGCTATAGAAGCCAATTGTTATTATAGAGGCTACTGGTTGCTATGGAAGTTTCTGGTTGCTATGGAAAGGCAATGTTGCTATCTTTGTCACTGGTTGCTATAGAAAATCACTGGTTGCTATGTATGTCACAGGTTGCTATAAAAAGTATATGGTTGTTATGGAAGTCAATGGTTGCTATGAAAATCACTTGTTGCTATGGGAAGTTTGCTATGGAAAATCAATGGTTGCTATGTATATCACTGGTTGCTATGTAAGTAAATCATTTCTATAAAAAGTCAGTGGTCGCTATGTAAGTCAATGGTTGTAATAGAGTTCAGTGGTTGCTATGGAAAAGCAATGGTTCTTTGTATGTCACTGGTTGCTCTGGAAGTGAATTGTTACAATAGAGGTTACTGGTTGCTATGGGATATCAATGGTTGCTGTGTATATCACTGGTTGCTATGGCAAGTCTTTGGTTGCTATGTTAGTTTATGGTTACCATGGAAAGTCTATTGTAGCTTTGGAAGTCAATGGTTGCTATGGGAAGTCACTGGTTATTATAGAGGTCACTGATTGCTTTTGAAAGTTAGTGGTTGTTTTGTATATCACTGGTTGCTTTTGGAAGTCACTGCTTGCTATGGAAATTTTTGGTTGCTATGGAAAGTCAATGGTTGCTATGTATGTCACTGGTTGCTATAGAAAGTCACTGATTGCTAAATTAGTTTTTGGTTGCTATTGAAATTCTATCGTCGCTATATTGGTCACTGATTACTATGGAAATGCAATGGTTGCCAATGAAAGGCACTGGTTCCTATAGAAAATCACTGGTTGCTAAAGAGGTATAGACCTCTTTAGATTTTACTAGGAAAGTGTTTCCCCAAACAGTAATTCATACGAAATAACTAAGCTTAAGCCTCTATAGTATAATAGAAGACAATTTTGTTTTTGTTTTTACTATATACATATAAAGAAAGGGGCGAGGCAAAATCACTTTGTGCTCAGGTAAGTTAAAAAAATAGACATGTAACATAAACATACTAAATGATGGAATATTGGATTTATTTTGCAATGCCCGGGAATCATGATATCTGGAAAACAATAGTTTATAGCAATGTATTTGCGTTCTTGAATGCAAAAGACATTTCCATTTATTCAATGTCTACAGATTATGTCAGCTTTTGTCAACCATTGAAGTCTATCTCACCTGGAGGCAACACGAACAAATGCTACATCAAACAGTATGTAACAGGCGTTTCATTCATTTCGAGATTGTAATATACAACGTAAGTCTGTTGCATGACAAATAGAATCTACAGACTGTTTTCAATATAAATTTTTAAATAATATATCATTTTTGCATGTGAGTAAGCTATCCAGTTAGTATATGGAACATCGGTGGTTCTACTAAGGTGTCCGTTCATGCCAAATCTAATGCACGGATAGCACCTCAGGTCTTCCTCAAGCATTAAAGCTGGAAAGCCGCAATGTGGCCTGTATTGAGTTGGTGTGATGTAAAACCCAACCCCAAAAATAAATAGTTAATCTGTTACCATTTAAGAGTAACAGTAGATTCTAATTCTTTTTCTCTAATTTATATTTAGCATACCGTGTATGATAGCGATGTATCATGTCCAATTGTGAACAACTCTATTTCAGGCCATCACATTATTCGGATGCAAAGCTCCCGAGTCTTTTAGAGCTTTGAAAAGGTCGCATGATTTATTGCCGAATGACACGATTAACTTTGCAAGTCGACAATAAAAACAAAAGTACATTAAAACACTGACATAATCAGCTTTTCACTTCCGGACCAATTTAAGATTTCTTGTTTTGTTGCAAAACATTTTTTTTTATTGACATTTTCCTCAAATGGAAAGACAATGTTCTCTTATCTCCGTATACAAATAATGGACTGTGAAACTGTCAGTTGTTTACCGAGATTCAATATCGTGGAACCAGGCTAAAATCAAATCATGCGTAAACACAAGATATTGGGTCGATTACTTCTAAATTTAATCGATTAAATTACGACTACATCAATAAAATTTATATTACGATTACAATTACATTACTCTTTTTTTTTTTAAACTTTAACCGATTAAATTACAATTACTCTGAAAGCAATAATACGAAAGACCGGTGGGGACATTTCAACTTCATGAATTCCTGATTTCAGCTTCATGAATTCTCTATTTCAACTTCAAGAATTCACGATTTCAACTTCGTGAATTCACGATTTCAACTTCATGAATTCACGATTTCAACTTCACGAATTCACGATTTCAACTTGAAATCGTGAATTCGTGAAGTTGAAATCGTGAATTCGTGAAGTCGAAATCGTGAAATCGTGAAGTTGAAATCATGAATTCACGACGTTGAATTCGTGAAGTTGAAATCGTGAATTCATGAAGTTGAAATCGTGAATTCATGAAGTTGAAATCGTGAATTCGTGAAGTTTAAATCGTGAATTCATGAAGTTGAAATCGTGAATTCGTGAAGTTGAAGTCGTGAATTCATGAAGCTGAATCGTAAATTCGTGAATTCCGTATTTTGAAAACTGGAATGCACGAAGTTTAAACTGTGAATTCATGAAGATGAAATCGGGAATTCATGAAGTTGAAATGGCCCTACCGGTCTTTCGTACAATAACGATTACTTTTCATTGTGTTCATAGCAGTAAACATATAATAATAATCTAAATAACACTGACATTTGTATTTACATAAAACATGTCCACAGCTGAAGCACACATTTCGCAACATTTTACAAAGTAACCGGGATGACTGACATGTTTCTTTAATATATGTGGGTTACATTTTATTATTATTAATTTTTCAAATGTTTATCACTCAGTCTACAAAGGATCTTTGAAAGACATTGGTCTACAGCGCTCTGAACGAAACATTTTTCTAGTTATGCTCAAAGTCGCTCAACTGGGGCTGATGACTGCATTATGATTTTGTTATTCTTTTAGCATCTGGTATAAAGAAACTTAGAAGCCACAACACTTGATCTCAGTGCAGATAGAATTGAAATAACCGCAATATGTGCTATATAACAGAAAATCATGAACTGGTTTTTACTCTTCTATTGAGTGATTATACCAATTATCTGCAATAAGAGAACAGCAAACTAGGTGTTATTGTACAATGTAAGTTATTGATTTCACAAATACTTGTTAATGCCTCAGGCAGAATATAGAAGCTGTTTGTTACTGATAACAAAAGGTGTAAATATTCGTAGGATATAATTAAGTCATATATAGCTCAGTTTTAAATGAAACTTTTCTATTTAATAAATTTCACTTTTAATTGAATCTGTTCAAAGTAAATCTAGTTAACACCTAGTGCAGTAACAATATCATACATATATTTGCACTGGTATATAATACAACAGTTCCATTGTGTTTCTATTGTTCTTTTGAAATCATTGTTGTTGTTGGAATTCGATAAAAGCAATCATGAAAGAAGTTCCTAGTTTGTGGCCACATGTTGCAAGCATTGACTGAGCTATATATTATTGAAGCGTCAGTTATATATTTAAGCGCAAAAAGCCGTCCGGTTAGCTCGATAGAGCTTTGGACTGTGAATCGGACGACCCCAGTTCGATTCCCAGTCGGCGCAGGTCAATTTCGTTATGATTGATCACAGTCATTTGCACTTACATCTGTTCTTGCACATAAAGCGCAAACCTGAGGCACCATGATATAACATTCTTTTTCCCCTGTGTTTGTTGACCGATTTTTTAAAACCTGATCTATTTCAATTTACCCATATATTTAGAATATATATAATGTTGCACAAACACAGTGAACTTTATCTATTAAATATATGCGGTGAACGAATTTCTAACAATGTAAGGAGAGATTATTGACTTGCTGTGACAACGAAGTTTAACACTCGTGCAAAATTTTCCATAACATTGTATTTTTCCTGAACAACTTCTTCATATATTTTGTGACTACTGACGATCAATTATTTGTATAGACAATTAAGATTTTAATTATTATGCTTTTTGTCTGCCAGTTATAAACTAATGAGGAATGACAATATCTGATTTTGACCGCACTGTTCGCTATTCCGTCAGTACTCATCGTGAAATTTTCCTTAAACAAGAGGGTCAAGATGGCCCTGGATCACTCACCTAAGATACATTGTGTTGCCATTTTTGATCTCAGGGGTATGACAATTTTTTCATAGAGGACCATGCTTTATGTGAAATATCTAAACTCTTGGCAGTGTACTTTCAAAGAAGATTAAGTCCATAAAATTAACTGAATCATAGGGTGGGCCAATTTTACACCCCAAGCCATGATTTATGTAACTTTTGAAGAGGATCACAAGGTGGTGTTACATGCTAAATTCTGGTCATCGCACTTGCATAGAAGGAGGTTTTTAAGACATTTTTACTGTATAAGTATATTTTAACAAAGTGTCCTCTGGGTCGGGGCCAGTTTTGACAACAAGCCACGATTTATGTTACTTTTGTGGAGGTCCACAATATGATGCTACATTTTAAGCATCAAAGCTCTAGGCATTGTAGTTTTTGGGGAGAAGTCTTTCTTTTATATAGTTTTACCATACAAGTCTTTAAATCAAGCCAAGGCGGGACAAATTTTGACCTCGGACATGATTTTTAGCACTCCTGTCGAGTTCCACTTCGCAATGCTACATGCCAAATATCTCAGCTCTTTGCATTGCAGTTCCCTATATAAGCCTTTGTACACAAAGTGACCCTTAGGCCGGAGCTGTTTCTTTACCTAAGGCCTTTATACAAGAATTTTCAATATGATCATTTGTGAAATCAAGTGATGCTTAGGGTGGGATAACTTTGAACCAAGAGGCATAATTCAAACAAGTAAGGTGGAGAGACACTTATATCATAAATGTAAAAAACATACAGTTTAGCAAAGACAAATGACATAATTATAAGGTATGACCAAGTTTGGCCTGGAAGTCATCATTTGGACTAACTTAATACAGTTACACAGCTCCATACTAAATATATAGAAACCTATTTAGACCTTTGAGATTTAAAGCAAGAGGGCCACGATGGCCCTTGTTCACTCACTTGACCAATCAAACTCATTAAAGCAATTACATAGACAAGCATCCAGACCAAGTCTGATGCCAATTACAGACATTTAATAATCCGAAAAAAACTCACCCAGACCTAGCTCAGGTGAGCTGAAAAGTGATGATCAAAGTACAAGTTTGTTGATGGCAACGCCCACATTACTGACACAGCAACTCTATTTATAAAAACAAAACAAAAACAAAAAACAATTGATTCCTAGATTGCACACCTGACCCATTAAACTCATTCGAACAATTACCTAGACAATGTCGTGACCAGGTTTGATGACAATTGAGTCAAAAAATGTGACCACCAAAATATTAACAAGGTTTTTCCATTTTTGAGCAGTGTGACCTGGTTTTTGACCCCAGGTGACCCATTTTTGAACTTGACCTAGAAATCATCGAAACAAACTTTCAGACCTACTTCCAGAATAATTGGATAACAACAGTAGCCACTAGAGAGGTAACAAGATATTTTCTATTTTAAGCACCTGTGACCTAGTTTTTCATCCAAGATGCACCATGCTTTAATGTATCCGAGCAATTACCTAGACAAGCGTCCAGACAAAGTTTGATGACGATTGAGGCAAAAATTTGACCACTTGATTGTTAACAAGGTTTTTCCATATTTAGCTGATTTGACCTAGTTTTTCACCCCAGGTGAAACATATTCGAACTTGGCCCGGAAATCATCAAAATAAACTTCCAGACCAATTTCCGGGATTTTTGGATCACAACAGTAGCAACTAGAGTGTAAACAAGATTTTTCTATTTTTAGCTCCGGTGACCTAGTTTTTCATCCGAGATGCCCCATGTTCCAACTCATCCGAGCAATTACCTAGACAAGCATCCTGACCAAAGTTTGATGATGATTGGGCCAAAACTGTGACCACTAGATTGTTAACAAGTTGTTTTTAATATTTGGGCAGTGTGACCTTGTTTTTGACCCCAGATGACCCATATTCAAACTTGACCTAGAAATCATCAAGACTAACTTCCAGACCAATTTGACCAATGTTCAGGATATTTGGATCAAAACAATTGCCACTAGAGTGTCAACAAGATTTTTTATTTTTAGCTCTAGTGACCTAGTTTTTCATCCAAGATGCCCCATGTTCGATCTCATCCAAGCAATTACCTAGACAAGCATCCTGACAAAGTTTGATGATGATTACGCCAAAAATGTGACAGCTAGAGTGTTCACAAACAAATGTGGACGGACGAAAGAGGACAGACATTCAATGATCCTAAAAGCTCACCCTGAGTTAGCTCAGGTGAGCTAAAAATATCCTATGATTTAACCTTCTTAAAATTTAGTTCTTCCCAAGATTAAGGCAATAATTCGAACATTCTTGGTAGAAAATCATAAAGAGACATATTATATATCTTAATTGTGTAGTTTAGAAGAAGGGGGTTTATAAGACTTTCCTATATAAGCCTGTGTAAAGTCTAGTGACAATCAGCAAAAAAACCTTTCATTTTTATAATGAAAGTGTAACATAAATACAGAACAATGAATAATACATTCTCAAATATTTTTCAATTATATTTTATTAACAATGATGTGAAAGAAACATTTATGAAAGAGATATATGGTAAAGATTTATGATTTATTAAGATAACAATAACCAATCAAGCAATATGATACAAAACAAATTAGATAAATCTCAAAATATAATTTTGAAACTAGCATTATTTAATTAACTTTTTGTACTTCTTTTTTCTCAATGGTCTCAACTTCTATGCATTTGACTTGATTTAATGTGGTTTTATGTGGTACCAACACAGTATAGGTCATATAGCAATGTTCCAGTTTTACTGGTGAAGGAAGACTTCAGGTGGCCCTTTCAAGCATTATTTCAGGTAGAAACGGACACTTCAGTAGAACCAACGATGCTCAGTTTAATTGTTCAACAAAATACACAAATCTGAATAAATATCTATCTATAATCAAATAGTTTGTTTACATCATTTGCTTTCATTATTAACCAGTACGCCTATTGCCAAACAATGAAAGTTCCCAACCAGACAGGGCCTTGTCACACTAAATTAACAGAACAAAAAACCAAATTATATTCACATTTCAAAATACTTACTTAATGTACACTTATGAAACACTGTTGCCATTGGCACAAAATACATGTACCCCATTATAACAGCTTTTAGTCAAGTTTTATTAATAATGGATATCAAGAAATTAAAGTAGGAAAGCAAGTTTGACTATTTTTAGTGTCTGATAGTGAGACACAAGGTTTATATGAATTCTATTTAAGAAATAATATATCCCCAACAGTGATTTTATTTAGCTGTTCTGAGTTTGTATGTAAGGAATTTCATTAAGAGAGCATAGCACGAGTAATATAATGTTGCACATCTAAATGATAAAGAGTGATTTTGTTAAAGCGATTTGCATTTATCCTTAAAGAATACTGAAAAAACATAAAACATAACTTTCCAAAAAAATTATATATCCACCTATACAAATAACAAACATTTACAGGCAACAATAACAAAAATTTCCTATATATCACAGGTTTTTGACTTTCCATTTAAACATAGTAAGGTAAAGATATGTATTGTTATAAAGGTGGTCTCTTAAATAAGGTGTTTTTGTTACATTATCGTTTTAATGGAAAAATATTGTTTAATTTTGCAGAAATTTCCACCCAAGTTTCCAGACAAGATTAGTAAAAATGAATTAATGCAAAAACAGTTAAAATGTGATCAGTAATTTACAAAAAAAAATATTTAAACCTGAGTTTACCAGTTGACAGATTTTCCCAATTTGACAGACCTGATCGTGTTTAAAAAAGTGTGAAAAAAAACAACCTTGAGATTTTCTCCAAACATTATTAGGGAACAAACTATCAGTAACTGTGTAATAAGTCTCAAAATTTACAGCTGTTTCATTTGTCAATATCAAATCTGAAAGCTAGAATTTATAAATCAATTGACTGGTTTCCATATTTTCTTGAATACAAAACTAAGTTCATTTCATGGTATGATGGATGCCCAGTCTCAAGCAGGAAGTACTGAGAAGTCGAGTGTGTTGATGCTCATGTCAAGTGCAGCAAACATCCGTGAATGATCAAATGCGACAGAGTAAACAGGACTCTTCTGAGACAAGTTATACTTCTGAAACAAGAAAAAAGGTACATGTCTTACTTGAAATATCATCATTTGAAAACAAACTGGCATGTTATGTTCTCTGTTTACTAAGTCTGAAAGTCTTTGCTTATATATCATGTTAAGCACTTTTTCTGGGAGAAACCAGAAATGGCATGTCTTTCAGGACAATGTTAGTCATGTCATGTTTGTAGGATTTGACCTCCCTTTTAAAAATTTTCAACATACCTAACCTGTACAATTTAAAGCCTTTTACTAAACAAGAGCTGTCAGTAAGACAGCTTCTTCAACCATTCTTATTGCTTGATAGTAAAACAAGAGCCTGGAAAATATACACTTCTCAAAGTTCAAAAAGGGCCACAATGTCTTTCAAAATGGACTGGAACATTAATCTCCTACTATACTCTCAAGTAAGTGTGTGAAGTTTCAATCCATTTCCTTCAGTAGTTTTGGGGATACCAGCTTGCTTGCAAAAACTTAAACAAAGTGTGATGCCTTGGTGAGTACAAAAACTAGGAAGGTGCCTATAGGACACAAATGCCATAACATTTCACTGTTTAGTCAGTGTACTGATGGACAGTGTGGCATTTTATAGACAAACAAGAACAAATGTATATCTTCTTTTCCAATGAGGCTAGAGAATAAACATTACTTCAAATTTTACCATCTATGTATCATAGGTTAAGTTTTTTTCCAATTAATCTATAGATTTTTTTCTGTGAGCTTAATGCAAAGGAGCAATAATAGTTGTATACAGCTAGTCTAGCCTTAACATGCTTGCTGTCTGACCAGACACATGATATCTGCTCTATTTCTAAATTTAACATTCCTAAAGTTAACAAAATTAATGCATATTCAGAGCAGGTCAAATTCATTGGAGTATGGAAAAACACACACAAACAAGATTGCATTTGAGAAAAATGCTATGCCACCACATTAATACAACACTAAATAGTAGTGTAGGAACAGATTTTATTTGTTTCTATACAATTGAAGATTGTCATAATGCATAGATCCCTGACCTATCTTATTCTTATTATCAGATTAGTGGTTAAATCTATTGTTAACTCAATAAAAGATCAGAGTAGGAATATATCAATGCACTTGAGTCTAGTGAATTTGGTGGTGAAGGTCATATTTCACACAGCCTAAATTTCATGACTACATCAAAAGACAACACAGTAAGACACTTTGTCAAAATCTAGGTATGCTGATATCAAAGTTCACTTTACATCTTAATCTGTGCACATGGTTCAAATTTCATAGCTGTACATCAAAGGACAAGAATGTAGATCACATCATCAAAATCTAGGTCACCTGATATCAAAGTTCAATTTTACAACTAAAACTGTACACATGGTCACAATTTCATTGCTGTACATCAAAGGACAAGAAAGTAGGTCACTGTCCCCTTGGGCAAGGCAAAATTTTGACCCAAGGGTTTAATTCAAAACAATCTTGATACAGGTCCACCAAACAACATTTCAAGTCAAATATCTAAGCTGTAGCTTTCTCCCATTCAGAAAACATTTGTTTAATTTTCTGTTTTTAATGATAATCACTGCCCCCGGGCAGGGCCAATTTTGACACCAGGGGAAATATTTGAAAAACTTTGGTAGAGGACCTATAGATGATATTATATAGCAAACATCAAAGCTCTATGCCTTGTACCTTCAGACAAAAACATTTTTTTATTTTTTTACTATATGTACATAATGAAAATCAATCACCCCCGGGGCGGAACCAATTTTAAAAATATCTTATTCCAAACTAGTTATTGACCGGAAACCTATTTTCTATTTTTAGTAACAGGGACCTGACTGGAAACAGATTTTCTATTTTTAGCAACAATGACCTTGACCATGACTCTACAGGACCCAAAAGCAGGCAGATGAGCTGGCAGGCATGCAACAACCTAGATAGTTTCTGTTTTATAACTAAATAAAGTTGGTTGTGTTTAATAGGATATATTACACTAATAATTAAATTTTATGGAAAAACAAAGGGCCATAATAAGGTAAAAGGTAAAAACTTATCCAATCATAAAACCCTGACAATACACATCAGGGCATTTGAAGATAAAGCTAATCTGTGAAAATTTGAACAAAATCCTTTGAGAAATGTAGAAGCAGTTGCACAACAGAAGAAATTGTTCACTATATACTCTATATAAGGGAAAAAAAACAAAGGACCATAATTACTTAAAAAATTATCCAATCACAAAAACCCAACAATATGCATCAGGGCACTAGATGACAAAGCTTCTGTGAAAGTTTGAACAAAATCCCTTGAGAAATGCAGGAGTTGCGCACAGAAGAAATTATTCACTATATATTCTGTACAAGGAAAAAAAACAAAGGGCCATAATTAGGTCAAAAATTATCCAATCACAAAAACCCCAACAGTATGCACCAGGACACTTTATGACAAAGCTTCTGTGACAGTTTGAACAAAATCCCTTGAGAAATGTAGGAGGAGTTGCAAACAGAAGAAATTGTTCACTATATATTCTGTATAAGGAAAAATATAAAAGGGCCATAATTAGGTCAAAAATTATCCAATCACAAAACCCCAACAGTATGCATCAGGACACTTGATGACAAAGCTTCTGTGAAAGTTTAAACAAAATCCTTTGAGAAATTTAGGAGAAGTTGCGCACAGAAGAAATTGTTCACTATATATTCTATATAAGGGAAAAAACAAAGGGCCATAATTAGGTCAAATATTTTCCAATCACAAAACCCTGACAATATGCACCAGGGCACTTGATGACAAAGCTTCTGTGAAAGTTTGGTCAAAATCCCTTGAGAAATGTAGGAGGAGTTGCGCACAGAAGAAATTGTTTACGCCCGCCCGCCCGTCCGCCGGCCCGCCAACATACCTCAATCTAATAACCAGATTTTTCCTTGGGAAAACCTGGTTAACAATCTGGGAAGAGGTCTACCAGACAATGCCTTATGCAAAATATCTAAGCTCTAGGCCTTTTGGGTCTTTACAAGAAGGTATTTTTAAGTTTTTACTATACGTACATATTGTGAAAATCAATGACCCCAGCCAGGGGCAGGGCCTATTTTGACCCCAGGGCTATAATTTGAACAATCTTGGTAAGGTTCTACCAGACAATGCCTTATGCAAAATATCTAAGCTCTAGGCCTTTTGGGTCTTTACAAGAAGGTATTTTAAGTTTTTACTATATGTACATATAGTGAAAATCAATGACCCCCCGGGCGGGGCGATTTTGACCCAGGGCTATAATTTGAACAATCTTGGTAGAGGTCTACCAGACAATGCCTTATGCAAAATATCTAAGCTCTAGGCCTTTTGGGTCTTTACAAGAAGATTTTTTAAATTTATTCTAATAATCCCTATAATCATAGACTTTAATAATGTGCAGTGGTATTTTCTAAAGTGCATTATTTGCATAAATCCCTCATTTTATCTTTAAAGATCCTGTAACTCATTTTTTTGTTTAATATCATAAATATAATACTCAAATGAGGATTTATCAATATTGTAAGTTCCAAATAGCATTATTTGTTAAGATATTACCCAATTTACATTTTCATGTTAATAAAGGGAGGTAATTAGAAATTTATTTTCTATAAAGTCTTAGTCAAATTTTTCAATCAGAAATTATGCATATATTTTAATAATTACATATAATGTGGACAAATATTTGCATTTCATATTTTACATATTCTTTGATGTTTGAAAATTGTTTTTTTAGAAACATAATTATATACATACGAGGTATGTTCAATTGTTATATTATGTTTAAATTTAAACAAATGTTGAAATAATTTGAACAGTTTTTTCATGGGGTAAAATGCGGGTAAACTTCTATTAATATTTAAATGACATAAATCTGAAATCTGATGTCATTTGGATGTTAAATGGCTAAACAAACAAGTTTTGAGCAGTAGTGAGCAGTAGTGAGTAGAGTAATTTGCAAAATATGAAGCTCGTTTAAAAACTAGAAAGTCACACTTTCGGAAAAATTTGCCAACACATTGCGGATACTCATTCATCTTCATATAACGTAGTTAAATTATAGAAGGGCAATGAGCCAGTGATCAAGTCTCTTGGTTTCAGCTGGCGCAAGCGACTCAAAGACGAATAATGAATAACGAATACATGATCACAGACAGAGAAAGCACCAAATTGCCAGGACGTTAGTAACGCCAATTGCACAAGTTCTACAGGAGGAAAGACAGCATGAAAGGTTTGCGAGTTGTCCGGCATGTTTAATTTTTAATTTCTGTATTGCGTTTAGACATTCAATTCTGACGAAACAATTGAATTTTAACAATATTTAATTTTATTAATCAGGATATATGCGTATTTACAATAAATAAATGTAGTAACTATTTTTATAACAGTTTTTTTTCTTATTTGTTTTATAATCAATGCTAGCTGGTGTTTAGTAGAATTACCGCAGATAATAATTGTCAGTTGATAAAACGTTTTTCTTTATTGTTAATTATCACATTGTTAATGGCCGGACCATTGTGGTTTTAAATTAATACTATAAAACAGCAATTGAATCAAATTGATAACACTTTCCGTTAAGTGTCATGATAACTAAAAAATTGCGATAAAAAGCAGAAAGTGGTCTGTTCTCGGACCATAAACCGGGAGAATGGAGCAAAAAGGTAAATGCTTTCTTTCTCGCTTCATCATTACAAACAGAAAAATGGTTATGGTTATATGATACGGAGACATGGCACGTGTGAAAGAGTACTTTTAGAAACAATGACGCTGGTGACATTTTTTATTCATATTTTGACGTCATGAACGTCATTTTGTTTTATCATGAGCGTGCGCCAGGTCGCATCCCAATTGTTATTTGTAACATTCACAGAATTATTATTTGTAAAATATTAATTTTTTCAGTGTATTTTAAGGACAAGTTCCAATGTTTGTCTCTTGTAAAATATTGTATGCAAGTTAAACAAGATTGCATTTGAGAAAAATGCTATGCCACCGCATTAATACAACACTAAATAGTAGTGTAGGAACAGATTTTTTTTGTTTCTATACAATTTTGAAGATTGTCATAATGCATAGATCCCTAACCTATCTAATTCTTATTATCAGATTAGTGGTTAAATCTGTTGTTAACTCAATAAAAGATCAGAGTAGGAATATATCAATGCACTCTAGTCTAGTGAATTTGGTGGCGAAGGTCATATTTCACACAGCCTAAATTTCATGACTACATCAAAAGACAACACAGTAAGACACTTTGTCAAAATCTAGGTCAGCTGAAATCAAAGTTCACTTTAAATCTTAATCTGTGCACATGGTTCAAATTTCAAAGCTGTACATCAAATTACAAGAAAGTAGGTCACATCATCAAAATCTAGGTCACCTGATATCACAGTTCAATTTTACAACTAAAACTGTGCACATGGTCAAAATTTCATTGCTGTACATTAAAGGACAAGAAAGTAGGTCACTGTCCCCTTGGGCAAGGCAAAATTTTGGACCCCAAGGGTTTAATTCAAACCAATCTTGATACAGGTCCACCAAACAACATTTCAAGTCAAATATCTAAGCTGTAGCTTTCTCCCATTCAGAAAACATTTGTTTTATTTTCTGTTTTTACTATGTGTACATAATGAGAATCACTGACCCCGGACAGGGCCAATTTTGAAACCAGGGGAAAATTTGAACAACTTTGGAATAGGACCTATAGATGATATTATATAGCAAACATCAAAGCTGTATGCCTTGTACTTTCAGGCAAAAATCTTTTTTATTTTTTTACTATATGTACATAATGAAAATCAATGACCCCCTGGGCGGAATCAATTTTGACCCCAGGGCTATAATTTGAACAATCTTGGTAAAGGTTCACTTCGCAATGTCTCATGCCATATATTTAACCTCTAGCCTTTGTCAATTCAGAGAAGAAGATTTTTCAATTCAGAGAAGAAGATTTTTCAAGTCTTTACTTTATACATATAAGGAAAACTATCGCCTCTGGGGCAGCTGGGCAATTTTAACACTAGGGGCATAATTAAAACAACTTTAGTAGAGGACCCATAGATGATATTATATACCAAACATCAAAGCTCTAAGCCTTGTACCTTCAGACAATAAGATTTTTAAATTTTTTACTATATGTACATACTGAAAATCAATGAACCCTGGGGGTGGGGCCAATTTTGACCCCAGGGCTATAATTTGAACAATCTTGCTAGAGGTTCACTACATAATGTTTCATTCAAAATATCTTAACTCTAGCCTTTGTAAATTTAGAGAAGATGATTTTTTAAGTTTTTACTACATATAAGGAAAACCTATGGCCCCCGGGGCGGGGCTAATTTTGACACTAGAGGCAAAATTTGAACAACTTTGGTAGAGTACCAATAGATGTTATCATTAAACAAATATTAAAGCTCTAAGCCTTGTACCTTAGACAATTAGATTTTTTACTATATGTATATATTGAAAATCAATGACCCCCGGGGCGGGGGCAATTTTTAACCCCACGGCTATAATTTGAACAATCTTGCTAGAAGTTCACTTCACAATTTTTCATGCAAAATATCAAACCTCTAGCATTTGTCAATTGCTACGAGAATTTTTTTTAAAGTTTTTACTATATACATATAAGGAAAACCAATGACCCCCGGGACGGGGCCGATTTTGGCCCCAGGGCTATAATTTTATCAATCTTAGTAGAGGTGTTCCAGACAATGCCTTATGCAAAATATCTAAGCTCTAGGCCTTTTGGGTCTTTACAAGAAGGTATTTTAAGTTTTTACAATATTTACATATATAGTGAAAACCAATGACCCCCCGGGGCGGGGCCGATTTTGGCCCCAGGGCTATAATTTGATCAATCTTGGTAGAGGTGTTCCAGACAATGCCTTATGCAAAATATCTAAGCTCTAGGCCTTTTGGGTCTTTACAAGAAGGTATTATATGTACATATATAGTGAAAACCAATGACCCCCGGGGCGGGGCCGATTTTGACCCAAGGGCTATAATTTGAACAATCTTGGTAAGGGTCTACCAGACAATGCCTTACGCAAAATATCTAAGCTCTAGGCCTTTTGGGTCTTTACAAGAAAGCTTCTGTGAAAGTTTGGTCAAAATCCCTTGAGAAATGTAGGAGGAGTTGCGCACAGAAGAAATTGTTTACGCCCGCCCGCCCGTCCGCCGGCCCGCCAACATACCTCAATCTAATAACCAGATTTTTCCTTGGGAAAACCTGGTTAACAATCTGGGAAGAGGTCTACCAGACAATGCCTTATGCAAAATATCTAAGCTCTAGGCCTTTTGGGTCTTTACAAGAAGGTATTTTAAGTTTTTACTATACGTACATATTGTGAAAATCAATGACCCCAGCCAGGGGCAGGGCCTATTTTGACCCCAGGGCTATAATTTGAACAATCTTGGTAAGGTTCTACCAGACAATGCCTTATGCAAAATATCTAAGCTCTAGGCCTTTTGGGTCTTTACAAGAAGGTATTTTAAGTTTTTACTATATGTACATATAGTGAAAATCAATGACCCCTGGGGCGGGGCCAATTTTGACCCCAGGGCTATAATTTGAACAATCTTGGTAGAGGTCTACCAGACAATGCCTTATGCAAAATATCTAAGCTCTAGGCCTTTTGGGTCTTTACAAGAAGATTTTTTAAATTTATTCTTATAATTCCTTTTGGTTGCCATGGCAACCAGATTTCTGCATGGAATGAAATTCTTTGAACAACTTTGGAAGCCCTTCACCCAAGGATCAATCCTGCCAAGTTTGGTTGAAATTGGACTGGTGGTTTTTCACAAGAAGATTTTTTAAGTTCACTATATAATCTATATAACACACACACACACAAACAAACACACACACACACACACAGGTGAATCGCTATATGCCACCGCATCGCAGATGCTGCGGTGGCATAAAAATGTGTACAGTAGAGCCGCTCTCCACGGATTTCTTTAACAGCCCTCATTTATAAAATTTCACTTAAGTGTGAGTAACAACCTTAATTACAACATACAGGATGTTTAATTTGTTCAGCAGCCAATGTCTAGAGATCTCAGTATCAATGGGTTCATTCATATCAACCTCTCTACCATGGTAATCCTCTTGATAAGAGCATGTCATATATCATTGTTAACATTATCATGTAAAGAAAAATTAAAATACCTGAATAGGTTCTGTTTTTCGTTTGTCCCACAATCGTATCATACCATATCTAGCTGTTCCGGTTACCATGGTGTTATTTCTATCTGTCTGTATACAGTATAATGTAGTATCAAATGTTTCATGCCATTCTTGTACACTGAAAATAAAATACAAGTACTATTAATGATACATTTCAGATGGTATCCTTTCTAGACTCACTATGACAGGCTTATCTTATAAATATGATGTCACAACATTACATGTATTTCCTATGTTTTTTTCTATGAATAAATATCTATCCTCTCATACAATAGGGTAATATAAAACCTAGATAACGTTGTTGTCAACACGGTCATCATGATTGATGGTCAACAGTTTTTGGTAAAGAGATGACCAACAAGACTTAATAACCAACAAGAGTTATTTCTTGTTTGTTTCTTTGTTTGATTGGGTTTTACGTCACACTGACTCAGTATAGGTCATAATTTGTATGGAGACGTTCCAGCTTTAATGGTGGAGGAAGACCTCAGGTGCCATTCTGTGCATTATTTCAGGCATGAACGGGCACCTGAGTAGAACAACCGACATTCGGTAAGCTAGCTGGATAGCTTCCTCACATGAAAGAATCAAAAGTCCCTATCGGGATTCGAACCCACAGCCGTGAGGGGCAAGTGGTTTGAAGTCAACGACGTTAACCACTCAGCCATGAACGCCCCAATATTTTTTGTTTGAAGTTGGAACTATTCCTGCAGCAGTTATTTTGACAAATGTTTTATAAAATAATACAGTGTAACTTCTGAATTCCGGAACTTCTAAAATCCAGAAACTTCTGAAATCTGAGCATTTTTCAGGGTCCCAAAGTTTCTCCTTCTGTTTTCTATGTAATCAAAACCTCTGAATTACAGAAATTCTATATTCTGAATTCTGAACCATTTTCTGGTAAAATTTGGATGATATTAATTTAAATTTACTTCCAAAATCCAGAAATTAAAAATGGTGTGAAGGAATATTATACTTGTAATTTAAAAAATCTTCAAAATGTCAGTATCTTCCAATTAACAGTAACCATTTATCTTGACACCTACAAACACTTTTTTTAAAGTGTGAAAATTAAGAAATTAAGAAATAAAATTTGATGAAAAAATACAGGTGAATAGCAGGTACTACATGTATATGAAATATACTAAAGGATAAATTGTGATAATTAACATTATGCTATTGTATCAGCAAATTCAGTAACAAGTGATAATGAAATTTAAAATAGTAAAAGTCTTATAATTTTGCCATTTTATTCATTAAATCAGCTTTATGATTTTTTCATCATGTCCTACTATAAAACAGTTGCTGTGTAATTATTTTACTTGTTCAGATAAATCCGAACTTCTGAATTCTGGAAACTTCCAAATTCCGAACTTTTTGGCTAGTCCCGAAGGTGTTCGGTTTTCAGAAGTTAGAATAATATTTATTATACCATATCCATTTTATCATGTGATGAAAACAATATAATTTTTTTATCATTTCATTTACAAGACAAACTTGCTATCTATAGTCAGACTGTAAAATTCATTAGTCATTTTCTTTGACTGGTTTCGTTTAAGTTAAACCTAATCTCAATTTTTTAATTTCTATTCATATTAGAAGCTTACCAGCTTCCTGAGCGCATGTCCCACATTTTGACAGTTGCATCATATCCACATGTCAACAGAGTATTCTTATCTTCATACTTCATGTCAAGAACTCCCGCACCAAACCGATAACTCCCTAGTGAAAATATATTCTCTGCTCTAAAAAAAACAATAACAAGGAATTATTAACAAATATAGAATTTATCCCTTAAAAACTTTTGAAAATTTAATGGTTTAACATATAAATTTTAAGAACAATAATAAGAAGTGCACAGATTTTTTTAAATGCAGGCAATTCCTTTAAACAAATTACAAATAAGGTCTAAAAATCTATATATAGACAAGCAGATAAGACAATCAATAGAAACCCCTCATGTTATAAGACTCTTATATTCTGCTTAATCATACCAAGCTAAAGGTAATTGGTATTACTGGAATAATTTCCAATGTACTGACCTCACAAGATGGGAAACAGACACATAACACATACCTCACTACATCCCATACAGATAAAGATTAGAATAATCTAAATAACAAAGACCTCTCTACATCCCATACAGATAAAGATTAGAATAATCTAAATAACAAAGACCTTTCTACAGCCCATACAGATAAAGATTAGAATGATCTCAATAACACAGACTTCTCTACAGCCCATACAGATAAAGATTAGAATGATCTTAATAACACAGACCTCTCTACTGCCCATACAGATAAAGATTAGAATGATCTTAATAACACAGACCTCTCTACTGCCCATACAGATAAAGATAAGAATGATCTTAATAACACAGACCTCTCTACTGCCCATACAGATAAAGATTAGAATGATCTTAATAACACAGACCTCTCTACTGCCCATACAGATAAAGATAAGAATGATCTTAATAACACAGACCTCTCTACATCCCATACAGATAAAGATTAGAATGATCTCAATAACACAGACTTCTCTACTGCCCATACAGATAAAGATTAGAATGATCTTTAATAACACAGACCTCTCTACTGCCCATACAGATAAAGATAAGAATGATCTTAATAACACAGACCTCTCTACATCCCATACAGATAAAGATTAGAATGATCTCAATAACACAGACTTCTCTACTGCCCATACAGAATAAAGATTAGAATGATCTTAATAACACAGACCTCTCTACTGCCCATACAGATAAAGATAAGAATGATCTTAATAACACAGACCTCTCTACATCCCATACAGATAAAGATTAGAATGATCTAAATAACACAGACTTCTCTACTGCCCATACAGATATAGATTAGAATGATCTTAAAATAACACAGACCTCTCTACTGCCCATACAGATAAAGATTAGAATGATCTTAATAACACAGACTTCTCTACTGCCCATACAGATAAAGAATAGAATGATCTTAATAACACAGACCTCTCTACATCCCATACAGATAAAGATAAGAATGATCTTAATAACACAGACCTCTCTACATCCCATACAGATAAAGATAAGAATGATCTTAATAACACAGACCTCTCTACATCCCATACAGATAAAGATTAGAATGATCTCAATAACACAGACCTCTCTACATCCCATACAGATAAAGATTAGGATAAGATTAGTAACAAGGACCTCTGCAGCCCATACAGATGAAGATTAGAAAAGATAAGTTTTTTATTAACTACACTCACCTCTCAACATCCCAAACAGACAAAGATGGGTTCCCTTTACACCCTGATGTTCCCACAGTAAACCTCCTGCAAATATATCAAACACACTATTGTATGCATGTGCATATTGGTGGACAATCATAAAAAAAAATTATATAATTAGCCCTTAATCTCAACAACAAAAAAGAGTGTATAATTTAAAAAATACTTTTAAATAACTATTTTCTTCAGGCTAATCTAAACAACTTTAATCTCCATATTTTTTTTCTAGAAATCATTTTCAATTATTATTATATGACTACCAATTTCTCCATGTTGCAGTTGACAGTCGATAGGAAGGTAAACTGATCTAGTGATATTGTTCAAAATAACAATGGCATAACATCATAAAGAATTGCACTAAATTTAACCGTCATTTATTAGAAACAAATCGTTAATCAACCCCAGTGAATATCACATTAGCCAGGTTCGTTGACTGGGAATGTCACCTCATCATGATGCAATAATTGTATTTATTATATACTTATAAATGAAATATTGAGAAATATTGATGAAATAAAATGCATATTTTCATTTTCCGTATTTTCACTGTAAAAATTTATTTTTCACTGCAGTGAAACATATTTTCCGTATTTTCACTGGTGTCTCGCCGGACTACTTTCTTTTAAATTCTGCCAGTACACAAAATTTAAGGGAAAGTCTTTCAAATTTTAATGTCAAAAAAGAGAGAAAAATGTATATAATAAACAGAAAATTCAAGTTTTTTCTAAATACATGATTTATTTTCATCTTGTGGCATGAAAATTACCATATTTCACTCGTGGCTACCGCCACTCATGAAAATATTATTTTCATACCACTCGATGAAAATAAATCATGTATTTATAGAAAAAACTTGAATATCCTCTATTTATCACATAAACCGTGGCACAGGAGTGTAATAAAGCCATTTAATAAAAACGATATTACACTAGTGTAATAACACTTTGACGTGACGTCATTTGCGCTATATAGAAACATAGCGTTAAAGCGCGCTAATGTAAGTGTTACACTATAGGCGCGTCATTGAAAAGTTACTCATTTTAAGATTTGACTGTTCTTTTTTATATATGTGATAAAAAGAATTTTATATTGGTGTAGATTCAATACTAAATTTATTAAACTTGTTGAATAAAACAATATTATGCTCGCCAGAGGCTCGCATAATATGATCATATTCAACTCGTTCAATAAATTTAGTATTAAACTACACTCATTTAATATCCTCTATATCATACATTGTAGTAACTCTAATCAAGGCTTTATCTCAAAAAAGCCCTGTCTGCAATAGTTTGAATTAAGATCTATGTATCATTTTTCAAACAATCAGAAACATGTACACTACTACAATAATACATTGACTTACTGTCCATCTGTTGCCATAGCAATAGACCAGATACGATCCCTCATGTCTATATTAGCCTTGACCTTATTATCACCATCATCTTCTTGTGACATACATAAAATCTGAAACATAATCATCCATGTATACATGTACAAATGTATGTTACTACAGTAACAAATATTCATAAATGTTGAAATACATGTACCAGCTGTGGACACTATTGATATCTATTACACATTATATATTTGTTTATAATACTTCATGATTGTAACATCCCATTTCATTGAATAATTGTAACATTTATATAATCTATACATTTAATCAGTACATGGCTGCTGTTGATTTATGTAGCAATTTCATTCTTTCTCTCTAAAAATTGAAGTTGCAGTATTATTAATTTGTTATAAAGATATTTGACAGGTTACATGGCCTTATATTAGCATTTATTTTCAATACAACCCTGCCTATTACAGATTAGCTATCATTAAATAAAACCTTTACAAGAAAAAGTTAAATGGTCAAGTTTGAACTTATGCACTGTAGGCTTAAATTAAGATACTTGGAAAAATCCAATGAAAATCATTTTTCAGATGAAAGTGATACAGATGCAAATCTCTTTAACTAAGTAGGGCAGATGTATGGTTACTAGTCACAGATTATTTACACTTCCATTAATTTTTTAATTGACCCTTTGTGATACATTTAAGCGTTATTTTTTCAATTGGCCCTAAGTCACATTTATGGAAAACAATAAAATAATGACTAAATTTTGAAATTTTACAACTGACATCATAACATAAATAAACAAAATGGCAGAATCATGTGATTGAAGTAGCTGCAATATGTTGCCTTATTAATGCTGGAGGTCCATTGTAAAGTATAATAACCAAGATCAGATTGAAAACATACCTTCACAGTTCTGTCCCTTGATCCAGATATAATACATGTATCATAGAAATCTACCGTCTGTGTATCAGTCTTGTGAAGTTTGTACATACAATCTAAACATCTACCACTTGAACAGTCAAATACATACAAACTGCCATCCCTGTTTACATAAACACACACATATATATATATATATATAATGATTATATTTATTAATTCACATACCTATTATTTACATATATATTGACATATTTTTACAGTGTATACACTAATATTCTCAGTTTTAAAAATTCAAGTCACTGTGATAAAATCTGAAATAATCTAAAATTGAAAATCATACTCTGAAAACACTTTATAATGTTCTGCAATAATAAAAGAAAGCGTTTAATGGTATTACACTTCTATTTTCATTCCAGTTGTCCCAAATAAACATATAATATACAGTCGATACTGTCAAATATATAACACTCCAAAGGACCTTACAAATAAGGAGTAAGCCAACAAGACTCTCAACATACAGTCACAAAATTCTGTCAAAATGACAAAAAAAATAGTGACGTGAAATAAGAAGGTCATTATACATTGTTGAGAACAATACTGATTTAATTGTACTCATACACAGCACCAAAATCTATATCACACTCTGCTAGCACCTATAACAACAAAATTAACATAGTGTTGACAGCTGTGTACTAGTCAAGTAGAATTCAGTACTATGTACTTCATGTATAATAACCTTATAATATAACTGTATGAAGGGGTAAAATACCATTTGCAATTCAACATTATGTATATTTTATCTATATGTTATTTCATTTTGATGTAAATGAATTAAGTTGTCTTTAAAACATTTATACTTGCATGTACATACAGTATATAATAAATTATAAAATGTATCTAAAAAGAAACAAAGAAGCGATCTAGGTAAATGTGTTTAAAATTTATGCTATTTTAATATCCTACTTTATTCATCTGTAAAACATGAAGACAAAATCAAACATATCAATGTACTTATTAACAAGAACTGTCCGAGGACAGTGACACTCGACTATTCGAAAAGTTGTCACAAGAGTGTTTCGTAGAGTATAATAATGCTTACCTATATGAATACATAAAATTGTCCCAAAAAGTACAAAGGCTTGTTATTAAGATGTTTTGTCGAGTGAATCACTGCTTTATTATTATGAATGCATAAAATTGTTCTAAAAAAAGCAAAAACCCTTCAGTAGTTATGAAGATACCAGCTTACAAGCAAAAACTTTACCAAGAATTTCTAAGCCGAAAAAGGTGCATAATTATGAAAAAAAAAATAGAATTATTGGACTTGTGCCAATCATGTTAAATAATCACAGAGAATAAGTGTGAAACTGTGAAGTTTCAATCCATTCCCTTCAGTACTTATGGAGATACTAGCTTACACGCAAAAACTTAACAAAGAATTTCTAAGTTGAAAAAGGGGCATAATTATGCAAAAAAGCAAATCAGAGTTATGGGACTTGTGCCAATCATGTTACATAATCACAGAGAACAAGTGTGGGAAGTTTCAATCCATTCCCTTCAGTGTAGTTATGGAGATACCAGCTTGCACCCAAAAACTTAACCAAGAATTTCTAAGTCGAAAAAGGGGCATAATTATGCAAAAAAGCAAATCAGAGTTATGGGACTTGTGCCAATTATGTTACATAATCACAGAGAACAAGTATGTGAAGTTTCAATCCATTCCCTTCAGTAGTTATAGAAATACCAGCTAGCAAGCAAAATCATAACCAAGAATTTCTTTGCAAGCAAAATCATAACCAAGAATTTCTAAGTCGAAAAAGGGGCATATGTATGCAAAAAAGCAAATCAGAGTTATGGGACTTGTGCCAATTATGTTACATAATCACAGAGAACAAGTGTGTGAAGTTTCAATCCACTCCCTTTAGTAGTTATGGAGATACCAGCTTACACGCAAAAAACTTAACCACAAGGACGCCGACGCCGACAAATGGGTGACTGCATTAGCTCGATTATTCTGCGGATAGTCGAGCTAAAAAGCTTAGGCAAATTTACAAGAGGGTATAATACACAAAAGTATTTTTTAGGCTACATGGCAATTCATTGTTGTAAAAGACACAGACAATGATATTCCTGCTGATGTGAAAGAAAAAAAAAGATTTTTTTCTGAAGTTACAAAATAACATAATACTAAGAAGTAGAATATAGCTGAACCTGTGTTTTGGCATAGCAAATTGACAAACAAAATATAAATTTAATCACTGATATCCTTCAAAATGTATCCTGCATTTTGCAGAAACAAGCAGCTAAAGAGAGATAACTCAGAATCAATAATAAGTTGACTTCAGAGAAAGTTAAACTCAACATGTGTATTGATAACATACATGGCAAATACAAACAAAATAATTGAGAACCTTCAAAAGTTATACTGCAGAGACCAATTGTCTACAGAAAGATTTTCTTCTTAAATGGACTAAGGGGCCATTGTCTTTTGTTGTGTAGAGGGTCATGAACCATATTCTAATGAAATGGAACAAAGTCTATTGTTCTTCTTTGATCCATTTACAGCTATATAGCTACCTCTTAAGTACGCATTGCTAAGACAGACAGACAGACAATGCTATACCATAATACATCCCCATAACACATTTTTGGGCATATAAACATTTAGCATGTCAAAATTACTCTGTTAAAATACCTGCATCCACTGACAGCAATGTCATCTTTGACCACAAATCTGCTCACATCCTTATTGGTGAGATTTGGATACTTTCCGTTCTCATCTGTAGAACATAGTTGCCTGCTTTCCTCTTGCCTTCTTTTATGTTGCTGGTCCTGTAATGTTAGATTATGTTTCCTGTCTTCTCGTAATTTACCATTATTTTGTAACCTATAGCAACGTATTGTGTTACTAACAGAGAACCATAGAGAATCACCTGTTAATTGTATCCATGGCAACTGTCTGAATATAGAAAAATTAAATTTTTATGCAAAAATAATGCACAGCTACATGGTACATTTTTTTTTTTTTTTTTTTTTTTTTTTTTGAAGCCCAAGAGGGAACTTCGTTTATTGTCCCCGTAATAGGTAAAATAGGGTCGGGGATCTATCCAATATTTTACCTTACAATTTATTATAATGTTACAAAAGACATATTACGGGCATTTATATCATACATTATTTTATAATACATACAATATACAGAAGATAAATGTTCTCTTGGGATTCAGAGTATTTCATTTCCACCAAAACTGGATATAATATACACAGACTGTAATATATAAGTAGTTAATTCAAAAAAGGTTCTATCTATTTGCTATCATATCAACTAATGAGTACATAGATTTTTTAACTTTTGTATAACTAACTATTGAAGATGCTAGCTTTAAAAACTGCAGACAAGGCCTTGTAAAGATGGTATTATCTCCCTCCTCTTGCACAAGAATATATATCTTTTTAATTCTAGACAAAAAATATTAAATTGACATTGATCACCTTTTTGATACCCTAAAATAAATGTTTTACAATCAACCTTCCAATCAACATTATGACATTTTAGCAATTGTTGCACATCTGAGATAAAAGTTTTTACAACCGAACATTCCAGAATAAATGAGATAATGTCTCTTTTTCTTCTTTGCAGAAAGTGCATTTATCAGATTGTGTCAATTTCATTTTTAGACATTAAATAGTTTGTTCCTAGAATTCTATGGGTGATTCTAGTTTGAAGCCATTGAAGGTAACTATCATTAGTTTCAGTGTGAACCCATTCAAACAGGTATTTCCACTCAGTATCATCAATGTTAAAATAAGCATTCCATTTTTGATATACATGTAGGTATTTGACAATTATCAATAAAAACATTATATATGGTAGAGGTTCCACTTCTACATAAAAGTATATGTTTTATATAAAAGGGAATAGACGGCAATAATTACATTGGTATTAGAATATTCTATTTTTAGAGACTTTATGTACTTTCTAATAGCACTTTTCAAACCCTCATAAACTAAAAAATTCATATTTGTACCAATTTTTGTTTCTAAATTTTCTTTACTCACAAAAATTTCCATTTTTTTGCATAATATCTTTGATAAAAAAACACTCCATTTTCATACATTGATTTTAACATACACAGGCTTTCTATCTATCAAAATATTATTATATGTAAAACAATGGACAGTTAACAAACTGGTCTATATCTGTTATTTTCACAATATCTATATAGTCAATAAATGCTAACAAAAACATCTTTCAAAAGTAATTGTAACATTGATTTAGATTCAATTTCTACATAACACTTTCCACTGTTAAAAAACTTTGTCATAATTAAAAATGTTACTAATAAATGTGAAACATTTTTTACCACTTCCAGTGAGAAGTCTTCTAAACCATGTTAATTTCAAACTTTTCATATATATGCAAATACATCAATCATTTTTAAACCACCTTCTCTGTAGTTTTTTATTAAAACACTAGATTTAATTTTTGATGGGCCACCCAAAACAAATTCATAAAACATTTTGTTAATATCTTTGAGTATTTGTGTACTTGGGTTTGAAGAGACATAAACAACTGTGTTAGAAGTGGTAATATAATTGACTTAACAACTGTAATTCTACCCAATAGGAGTTAACTCCCTCCTATTCCAATACTTTATGCAATTTTCTATTTTCTTAAATTTTTCTGTGAAATTAATATCTACCATTTTTTCTAAATCTACATGAAAATTTATACCGAGCAATTTAAAAGCTCTGCCACCCCAGTTTAGTTTTCCACTTTGTTTTAATAGATCTAGTACTATATTTTGTTTAAGCCTATCCATATAACATGTGTTTTTTCAAAATTTACCTTAAGTCCAGAATATTTAGAAATGTATAGAGGGTATCTAAGGTGTTATTCAAAGAAGCTTCTGAACCATCTAATAAAAGAGAAGTGTCATCAGCGAACTGAGATACTTTATATTCCACATCATTTATATTGATTCCTTTAATATCTTTAGAGTTTCTTATCTTAATTGCTAGTATTTCAGCACACAAAATAAAGATATACGGACTTATGGGGTCTCCTTGACGACAGCCTCTCCCTATTTCGAAGAAGTCAGAGAGAAATCCATTTAACTGTACAGCTGTTTTTACATTTTTCATAAAAAGAGATATCCACTGTTTAAACATTGGACCAAAATTGAAGAAAGAGAGTGTGTTTTTTATGAAATTAAAAGACACAAGGTATCAAAAGCTTTTTCAAAATCTATCATCAATAGCATTCCAGGAATCTTATGTTTTTCTGTGTAGTTCATGGACATCATATAAATAAACGTATGTTCTCACCAATAAATCTACCTTTTATAAAACCAGTTTGATCAGTAGAAATTAATGAGTCTAAAACTGTTTTTAACCTATTGGCTATTGATCCTGACGCTAATTTATAAACAACATTTAAAAGGGTAATTGGTCGCCAGTTTTTTAAAAATTGTCTAGGCTTGTTATCTCTTTTGGAATGCCAGTAATAATTCCTTTGCTTCTGAGTCACTGACAATTCTTTTCATTTCTAAATCCATAATTTATTGCTCTCAAAACAAAATAACCAATTTTTGACCAGAAAACTTTATAAAATTCAGCTGTAAAACCGTCTGAGCCTGGACCTTTGTCATTTTTCATATTTTTTAAAAGTGTTGACAGTTCAGAGAAAGATAGGAGTCCTTTCTAGACTATTTGATTCACGGTTCTCTTGATAATTTGTATATATCATTTGTATTGTCAAGAAAATCATTAATATTTTTTCCCCCAATAACATCAGCATTACTATATAAATTGCTGTAAAATTTTTCAGTTCTCATTTAATATTGATTTTTGGTCATAGATAAAAGACCCATCTATATTTTGTAGGTATGGAATTATTTTACTAGCATAATTATATTTTTCTAAATTACAAAAAAATTTTACTTGTTTTTTCCCCTCATCTATCCATTGTGCTCTCGATCTTATCATATGACCCCTTATTTTCTCAGTTCTTATACTTTCCAGTTTTGAATGTAAATCAGATAAAGTTTTCTTATTTTCTTCATTTATATTTGTCTCTATGTCTTGAATTTTGGAGAGGAGACTGTTTTCTTCAGAATTTCTTTTTTTGGTTTTGTAACTAGAAAATGAGATGGTTTTGCCTCTAATTTCCATTAACAGGGTTTCTAAAAAAAGTTGATCATCAATACTAAATTGTAAATCTTCATAATTGAGATTTTTCAAACAGTCAATATTATATACTGGCAACAAATATTGCAATATTACATCATCTATCTTATCATTAATACAATTTAAATATTCTAGGTCACATAATAAAGAATTATTAAATTTCCATAAACCTTTCCCATGTACAATATTTTGTAAATCAATTTTAAGAATTATAATAGAATGGTCAGATCTATAGCTTACATCTATATCACAACCTCTAACATGTGGTAATAAATCTTCAGTAATAAGGAAAAAATCCAATCTGGCTTGCTCCGAATTGGTGCGTCTCCATGTAAACTTATGGCAATTACCATTTAATTCTCGAAATGGATCAAAGAGACATTTTTGATCAATGTAATTCAACAATACAGATCTAGAATTTTTGTTATTATTTATCGATTTATAGTTATCATAATCTAATTCTATATTTTGTACTAGATTAAAATCACCACACCAAATAAAAGTATTATTATTTATATCATCTATTAAGCGAAAAATATTTTCATAAAACTTTGGCTGGTCTGTATTTGGGCCGTAGACATTAATTAATGTAAATTGTTTTGAGTTTACTGATAAATCTAAAACAATATAATTTCCATTTTCATCAACAAAGATTGATGAACTTTAAGGTCTAAATTTTGTGTAAATAAAATACCAACTCCTCGAGCATTTGATTTATAAAAGCTAAAAAAACATTCAGCATTCCACTGATTGTATAAATGTTTCTTCATATTTTCTGTAAAATGCAAATCTTGTAAACAAAATATATCTGCTTTGCGATCTTTTAAAAAATTAAACACATCTGACCTCTTTTTTTCGTATCATTAAGGCCTCTACAGTTTATAAGAAAATATCTTTATTTCACCCATTGTCTAAAACAACAATCACAGTTTTCCTTAAAAAATCATGTACATTAAAAAAAAGTTCATATATCAGATATTTTTCCATAACTACGTTATAACATTTAGAATATCCAGATATCAAAAAACAGTTTAAGTGTGGTAATGAAATAAGTATGCGTAAACAGTGTGTTGCCAAGAATAAACAACACAGTGAAATTTATAATAAATAAACTAAAAAATACCATCAAATATAATTAAACAAAACTTAAAATAAATACAATATGGATTGAAATCATTATTGCTAAGTACAAATTAATTTGGAATATTGATAATATACTTAAAAATAACTGCATGCTTAATATACCAATATGTAGCAATGTATTATAACATTGTCACAGAATCAATGTATTAATTTTCTTTTTTCCAAGAACATGGTGTCCTCAAGCATTTATCTTAATTACATCAAAAAATGCTTATATTTTTTACAAACAATTTATATTAACATATGTACTTGCAGGGTAAGACATATGGTACCCAAAAATTAAATACAAGTTCATTAAACCCACATATAGATAAAATTAAAACAAAAAGTCAACATATAAAAATGTCATGATTTACACACACACATATCATAAGATGTTGATGTGTCAGGTACAATAAAATACATTTTAATTCATAGTGGATGATAAATCAGTTTAAACTATATAATATTTGGACTATAATCTTAAAATAACAAAACAGCATCAGAAATCCTACTGGCAACTTCACAGGATGTTGAATACCACATTTTACCCAGTGAGTCTAACCATCCCACTGAAAGTAAAACTCCTCCCCGATTAAGGCGAAGGATAGAAGTTGACCAGCAGAAAAACTAAATACATGTTTATATTAAACCCTACCAAATACATATAAATTTAAACCGTATCATTTATTCTTTTAAGAAACTAGAACTCCGCGAGTCGGATGTGTCGCCTTGTGAACAATGTAGTTTAGGGGAAATGGCCAGGACAAAAATGAAATATGAAAAATAACAAAGGGCAATAACTAAAAAAATAATAAGTGCAGAGCAGCAGTTTCTGTACACTGCACTTCTTATCAATAAGATCTATCATTCTATGATGTTTCAACTCCATAGCTTTCATACTTGAGGAGAAATGACCAGGACAAAAATAAAGTAAGAAAATCAACAAAGGGCAATAACTCAAAAATAAGAAATGCAGAGTATCAGTTCTTATGCACTGCACATCTTTTTAATGAGATCTTTCATCCTATGAAGTTTCAAGTCCATAACTTTTATACTTTCGGAGAAATGGCCTGGACAAAAATTAAGTATGAAAATTAACAAAGGGCCATAACTCAAAAATTAAGAAATGCAGAGTACCGATTCTTGTGCACTGCACTTCTTAATAATGAGATCTATCATCCTATGAAGTTTCAAGTCCATAGCTTTTATACTTAAGGAGAAATGGCCCGGACAAAATTAAAGTATGAAAATAAACAAAGGGCAATAACTCAAAAAAATAAGAAATGCAGAGTACCAGTTCTTGTGCACTGCACTTCTTCTTAATGAGACCTATCATCCTATGAAGTTTCAAGTCCATGGCTTTTATACATTAGGAGAAATGGCCCGGACAAAAATAAAGTATGAAAATTAACAAAGGGCAATAACTCAAAAATTAGGAAGTGCAGAGTACTGGTTCTTGTGCACTGCACTTCTTAATAATGAGATCTATCATCCTATGAAGTTTCAAGTCCATAGCTTTTTTAGTTGAAGAGAAATGGCCCGGACAAAATTAAAGTATGAAAATTAACAAAGGGCAATAACTCAAAAAATAAGAACCGCAGAGTACAGGTCCTTGTGCACTGCACTTCTGGTTATTGAAAGAAGCATGCATACCAAGTTTGAAGTCATTCAGACTTATAGTGACTGAGTTATGCTCCGGACAAGCTTTAAGGGACGCCGACAACGACGCCGACAACGACAACGACACAGACGCCGCCGCCGACACCGCCGACAAAAGTAACCCCTATATGTCACCTTTTCAAGGCGACACAACAATTAAGTATATCTACACAAAGATATGTTATAACAATGAATTGGATAGGAAATAAAAACAACATTTATAAGTTTCTGATTACATGAATTAATCCATAATAAATTAAAAAGGAATTCAAGTAATAATATAATGTCAATATTTATAATGTTTGTTTGTCTATATACATGTTTAAAGTGTAATCTTTTTACCTGGAGTCAGATGGTCCCGACTAGAATATCTAAGAAGATTTATGTTTATACACTTATTATTATTCAATATATGATAATATACTATAAATACAAATAATAAATGGTAAACAAAACCTTCCTATTTAACTAATATTGATTATATAATTCAGCATGGCAAGAAAAGAAGTACATGTATATGTCAGTTGTAGAAATTTATATTAGACAATTACACTAAATCTTTATATAATATAATGACTTATTTTCTTTTAACTCTCTCAAAGCAAAACAAATGGTGTAAAGATAAGAATTAAATTACATAGTACCTCTATCATTTCAATAAGTTGACAAAGAAAGCAAGTACAAAAAGATGTATTATAACCTAGATTGTTAAAACAAAGCAATCTTATACACAGGTATTTAAAGATAAAGTTGTAGTACTTCTATGTACATGCAAAAGGAAAAGAAGGCTTTTAGTGACAATATTTACATATGTATTAAAATAAAACAAAAAACAAACAATACAAGGAGTCATTGTTTTTTACTGATCTATAGGCAGTGCTGTAGTCAACTGTTCTGTCACTAAATGCTGTTTTTTAACTACTTTTTCTCCCACGGAATTCACTGATCATGTTATTTATATTGTCATATATGTCAAATTTTATGCGCTCACTGCATTTTGTTTGTCCATAAACTGACCCATTGAAATACCATGCATTTTCAATCTCTGGATGCATTGATAAGCGACTGATCAGTCCTTGGTTAAGCCTGGTAACATCGTCTACCAAGCGGTGTCCAGCAGCCTTCATTGCACCTCTTTTTCGCATAAGTGTGGATTTCAGGGTGTTATTTCTGAGTTTGAAGAGCACTGGTCTGATAAGACCCTTCTTTGTGGGTATTCTGTGCATAGCAATGAAATCCTCTGGTTTAAGGGTGACGCCAGATTTGGTCTGTATGAGATTTGTGACAGTGGTCATTAAGCTCTCTTCTGTTTCCCTGGTCTCTTCCGGAATATTCAGTATTTTAGCATTGTTCTTTCTCGAGTACTGCTCATTATAGTTTGATCTTTTGTTTGCTTCCATGCTAGCGTTGTAATTTTTGGTAATTTTTTCTTCAAAATCTCGTAATTTTTCTGCAGTTTTATTTTCAAGATCAGAGAGTTTTTCTTTCAGGGAGTTGTTTTCAAATTCAAGACTTTCTATTTTATCATCTAGATATTTTGTTCTTTCATTAACAAGGGTAGAAACATGTGCCTGCAACTTCGTTTCTAAGCTGGTCACAATGTTGGTGACTGTAGTTTTTATCAAATTTTCCACCTCATCTTTCTTGAGAATACTTTTGAGATCCCCCCTCAATTCAGCTATGTTTTTGTTCATTGAATCTAACTGTTCTGTTATATTATTTAGTTCATCCATACTATTATTGCTGTTGTTACTAGTATCTGGCTGAAACCTTTTCACTTGAGGTTTTGTTGATGCCTTCTGGCTACCACTGAATGTCAATTTTGATTGCTCCTTTTTATTTCCACTCATGATCGTTGAATAATGGTATAATAATCCAAGTATACAATATTGTCCAAGATAATCCTTTTAAATCCAATCTATTGAAATCACTACTGAACCAGTACTGTTATTATATTCAGGAGAGTAAAAAACTTCAGAAAAACTATTTTTAAATCCCACCAGGGTACATCTCAAGACTGTTGAAAAAAACTAAATTCTCTATTTTTAGTCTTGCAGAACAAAGGGAAAAAAACTTTTTCTCTAATATCTCCAAAACCAAAAATAGTTTATATCCAATATTTTAAGTCCAAATTCATTTTATATTCATAATGCTTTTAGATTAAAAATCCATAATTTAATGTCACTATTTATTAATATTTTGATGGTATTTTGCAGAGCAATGATTAGCCAAACATCACTGCTCAATAGCCTAAGGGAAAAATTTTAAGTGAAGAAGTAAATAAAATTATGTAAGCTAAAATGTGTTATTCAATTATAAACCAAACATTTGTCAATCACCAGAAGCCTAAGTTACCATTTCAGTAAGAATTTCTAAAACATTTGCCATATTTTTTTGTGCAGTATTATAAACTGATATTTAAATCAATCTTAGAAATCTTGTAACCTTTGTAGTACTTGTTTCAACACTATGATGCTAAAGTAATACTAACCTTGGACTTAGTCTACATATAACTCTCTCACGTCCTTTATTTTCTACCCAGTTATGTGACAGTCTTAGCTGCTCCTTTATACACGGACTTGTCAACTGTCTGAAATAATAGCATACATCTAATGAAACGGATTAGTTTACTTATAATTATTCTTTTAAATTAAGGATGTTCTAAGAAGAGGCTTCAATATGAAACCACCAAGTACTATCTTCGTTTTTCAATTTAAAAAAAAAATGAAAAAAATTTCCCAATTCATGCTAGCAGCCTTTTCCCAAGATAGCTGAAAAAGGTCAGGACTGTGTTTTTCTTTACTATCCCCATACTGGCACAGTTTCATCTGTATCAAAAAGGTTAATCTCGTAACCATGTGATTAAACATTTTGGCAAGATAGTGGTGGAGTGCTGATTTTTTTAACGCCTGAACTATATTAGGCCCAAAGTTAGTTATTTACATGTTGATACTTCTAAACAGATAATATAAATAGTTTTATCTGAATATGCGTCACTTTACTTCATATCTTACTCGGTGATAGAATACCAGCATGCCAGATTCCTGTTATCCATTCCATCCCAAGGACGTAGACAGTCAGTGTGTCAAGCCAAGCGCTTAGAAAAGTTAAAAGGTGAAATTAAAGAAGACAACACATCTCAAATAAATAGTGGGAAATATAAAAGTAAAAGCAGCCTAGCAATCTATTACCGTGATATATGCTCAATTTGGCAAACAGTAAATGGCTAGAACAATAATATTCATCATTAAAACTGATGTAAATTGATAGAATTTGGATAATTATTATGAATTAAAGAACTTTTCTTCTTTATTAATTGCATTTAAAAGTTAGAGTCAGACACTGTTGAACCTAAAAAAAAATTAAAAAATGTGTTGATGTAATTTTGTGTTGATGTAAATCAAATGCTTAAATAAACTTTATTGAGCAACTAGTACTTCATTAAATATCATCATAGCGATTTTCAAATACACATTTGATTATTTTCCCCTGCCATATACATGTATATGTTATATGCATGTACATATAAAGGTGTACATGTATATTTTGTGAAATAAAATTAGAAAAAAAATCCAATGATATAACTTGATTTCATGATCACTTCTCACTAATTTGCCTAAATTTCAAAACTTCTCCCTATTTTTCCTGAAGAGAGAAGTCACTTCTCCCTAAATTTTCAGTCCAAGGTAGTCCCTGGCCATATTGTACTGGTTGAACTGGTTAAGTTTGGGCAATGAAACAATAATAGGGGGTAGGCTGTTTCACACTGTTCTGGTGGTGTTGGTTGTTTATCTTTGGGATCATGGCAGAAAGCCACACTTAATTTACCAGGGCACAGCTCAGCCAACAAATCATTCCTGAGCAAGCTGTCAACCGGTTCACCGGTTACACAAGGTGTTCACTAGCAATGAAATTCTGAGGGTCATTATGTCATAGTATAGCGTTTGACTGACTGAATGTAATTGATTCCACTTTGCCGGCCGTGCTGATTGATACGGCGAAAAAATTTAAACAGAAAAGTGTCTTAGAAATACAAACACAGGCTTTCCTTTGATTTTGTTTAATGTCATTAGGTCTGACAGATTTCGTTCTGGTCCGACAGATTTTCATGGTATGTCAGCAGTGTTGCATCTAGGCCACGCGATTCGCGCATACTTTTTGCAGACCTCGCATTTTACTTAAGTCAGTACACGCCAAGCCACGCATCAAAGTTCAAACAATCTTTATAACTTAATTATATATTTTTCAAAATAGGAAGAACAGATAAGACATGCATAATCTCAGATAGGGGCACATAAGAATACTGCTGTAAATTTTCACTCTAGATGGTAAATTTTAGATCCTACAAAAATTTTAATGAGCAGGATTTTAACAAAGACCTGTCACAAGTACCATTTCATGTAGCTCAAATATTTGACGACGTTGACGACATTTATTGGGCTAATGAAACCTTATTCAAAGAAGTAGTAAATTAACATGCACCAATCAAACAAAAAAAGGTTAAAAAAGAATCTCCCCTTTTATGAATGGAGAACTCCGCAGAGCCACATAATATATAAAAAGAAAACTTAGAAACTCATTTTTTAAATATAGAACATTTAAAAAATGGGAAAAATATATATGAAACAGATATAAATCTAGTTACAAAACTTAAAAGAAACTCAATGCAAATATATATTTTTTGAAAGGTGTGGTGGGGGACCAAAGTCAAAACATTTCTGGCCTACTATAAAACCTTTTCTTTCTAGTAAAATACAGCCAAAAATGATGCTCAAATTATATTAAATGAAAATGATACATTAATAACAGATCAAAATAAGGTATGCAACATACTTAATGATTTTTATGTTAATATAGCTCAAAATATTGGTATCAACAGTGATATAATGATTAATGAACAACACCCTAGTGTACAGGCTATCTCTGATAAAATCCAAAGCAATAATAATTTTGTATTTAAACCTGTTACATCTCAGGAAGTGCATAAGCTTCTGCACAGTGTGGATGGTAAGAAGGCCACAGGTATTGATAACCTACCTCCAAAAATTATAAAAGCAGGTGCTGAATCTCTTGCGGAGCCTATAAAATGTATAATAAATAAATGCTTTATTAATAATACTTTTCCGGAGTCCCTGAAAATGGCTCAGGTTACTCCAGTTTATAAAAAAGAAGATCCTTTTCAAAAGAAAAATTATAGGCCTGTAAGTATTCTGCCCACTTTCTCGAAGATTTTTGAACAATCAATAAATAAACAACTAGTATCATACTTTGACAACATTTTTCATAATTTTCTGGCAGCTTTTAGATCTAAATTTGGATGTCAAACTACTCTCTTACGGCTAATAGAAGACTGGAAAAATGCCTTGGATAGACATGAGTATGTAGCAGCAATACTCATGGATCTGTCAAAGGCATTTGACTGTCTCCCACATGACTTGATCGTATTGAAACTTAAGGCCTATGGCTTATCTGACACAGCTGCAGAACTTATGCACAACTACCTGTCAAATAGAAAACAAAGGGTTAAACTTGGTAAAGCATGCAGTGACTGGATGTCAATAAGTAAGGGAGTTCCCCAGGGATCCATCCTATGGCCTCTTATTTTAACATCTTTATTAACGACATCTTTTACTTTAATAAATCAGCCACTGTGTACAATTATGCTGATGACAACACATTATCTTACTGTGATACCAATATTGACTCTTTACAATCTGTACTGGAAAATGAAAGTTTATCTATGATAAAATGGTTTGATAATAACCTAATGCAAGCCAATCCGGACAAATTTCAGGCAATTTGTATTGGAAAACAAACAACTAGTAAATTAACCTCTTTTTGTCTAAATAGCACAGAAATTGTCTGTGAAAAAAACGTGAAACTTCTTGATGTTGAAATAGACTCTTTACTAAATTTTGACTTACATGTATCTAACATTTGCAAAAAGGCTACAAAACAAATCAACTTTCTTGCTAGACTGAGTAAATTCTTAAATCAAAATACTAGATTGTTAATTTACAAATCCTTTGTTCGTTCAAATTTTAACTATTGTCCTTTAGTTTGGCATTTTTGTAGTAAACAAAATACTGAAAAACTTGAAAAGTTACAACATAGATCATTGAAGATAGTTTTTGAGGATTACAGCTCATCATATGAATTTCTTTTAAGTAAAGCTAATATGCCAACTTTACATATCAGTAGATTAAGACAATTAGCTATTGAAGTTTTTAAATGTTTGCAAAATATATCACCAAAATATGTTCAAGAACTAATTAGAGCAAATTCCTCTTATTACTCTTTTAGAAATAACAACACACTTGAAGTTCCTAGAGTAAATACAGAGACTTATGGTAAGAAAAGCTTTCGCTATGAGGCCACCCAGGTCTGGAATAGCCTCCCGAATGAACTAAGAACAGAAACTGATCACGGTGAATTTCAGAGGCTTATCCAAACCTGGAGTGGCTTCAAATGCAAATGTTCTATGTGTGCCTAAGTGTTATGTTTTTTGTTGAGTTTTGAAATATGAATCAAATGAATCTGCATGCTTCTTTTGTTTCTTCTTTTGTTTTTCCTGTATTTCTGTCTGCCATAGAGAAATGCTGTATAAGACCTGTTTTATCATGTAATGCTTTTCATGTGCTTCTTGTGTGTATATTTGTATAGTCAGTTGTCAGTGCATGTTAGTGTTTGTATATGTGACAGCTGCTGATCAGCTTTTCATATATCCCATAAAGGGGACAATAGCTTCTTTAAGTCTATTTTTACCTTTTTATTTCTACTTTTATTTTATTTTGGTTCTAATTAATTAAGTAATTAACTTAGACCATGAATTTATCTAGGCCAACTCAGATCAGCATCTGTTACACAAACATTTCAACATTTTAAGTTTTATTATTATGATACTTGTACATGTTTTAATTACACCCATATTTTCATGACTGAGTACATATCAGATGCTGCTACTGATATGTGCTCAAGCATCATACTGGAAATTGGGTCAACTATATTTAAATAAAATAAAATTGAATCATTTACTTTAATTTATTTTAAAAATTTAATTTTTTTCAAAAAATTCTAATCCTTTTTCTGATTTTAGGGTTGTGTACATAAATAGAATTCTTGTATGATGTAATTTTATGTGATGTTTGATTGTAATGTATATTTGCTTTTAATCATTTAATGCTTTCTTAACCATATTTATATGTGCTGATAAATCTTAACTGTTTTACAGAGTCTTTCATAAATGTATCTTCTTAATACTTTTATATATTTTCTTTTATACAGATTGTTTGTTTGAATTGTTATAGGATAATAAGTTTTGTCGGAAAATAGCTTATATAGCTAATGTTTATATGTTTTTATGAAACCGACTTTAAATAAAGATTATCTTATCTTATCTTTTATTATCTTATTGACGGTTGACCTGTGCACTTAACTAGTATTCATCAATTATTCAATATCTTATTTTTTGTATGTATTTCTGTTCTTGAGCAGTTGATTGCAAAAATGCCTAAACATAAAATTAATGAATTTTTTTGGTAAGTCAGTATTTGTTTTCTGATAGTTTTACAACAAAATGCAATTTTAAAATGATCATATTGTTGGCAAATGCTTGTCCCCAACTTTTTTTTCAAATCCCCGGGGCCCCCTCATTTTTCTGTTGAGTGGGGGACAATAATATGAAACATTGGATGTCAGACCAAATGTCTGACGCCTTTTTTTAACTTTCGGGAAGTCTGTTCACTGTATAGATACAAATATTTAAAATCACCTGTTATAGCTTGAGCAGGTTCTTTTCTGTGGCAGAGTTGATGATCCAATTAAATTGTTAAAATTTTTATAAGGACGCCATACTGAATCTGAGAGAATGAGTGTGTTCAGTTTACTGCAAACTTGACAAAGTCTGCCAAGACTTCTTATGTCACATTTCTGCAAAATGGCGTACAAGACATCGTCAGGTAGATCTATGAACCCGACGTTGGCGACATGGTTTAAAGAAACACCGAGCTTTCGGGGACAAGATTGTCTACCCTCCAAATGCAATTCCTGGGATCCAACTGTATCCATTTCTACTTTTCGATTCTGTTTTTGAAAAAAGATAATTTCCTTTAAATGAAGCATTCATTTTAGCCTTGGTTAATAAGAATTTCATAAATCTTTAAATTGTGAAATACCCATTTTGTTTTGTTTACTAAATTCTTAATCTTGTTCCGGTATGCTATATCCTGTACCATCCGTACCGTACCGTACTGTACAATAAAGGTTGCGCGCTACTAAAACATAATGTTCATATTTTTATATTTGAACACTAAAGAACGCCTTTGAAATTGATTTTTCTTTTAATGGCACATTTAATTGACAAAACCTTAAAAAAAATTAAGGATCAATTATTTGATCTAGAAAATCAGGCACCCAACAAATACAATTATCAGGTAGTCTGATGTTTCACCCCAGCATGCCTAGAAACGATTCGGAGGCTGAACTTGCTTTTAATGTGGCTTTCTGCCATAATCTGGAGTGTAAACTACCAACATCACCATCATCATTTAATACTGATAAAGTAAAAACACGGGAGTTCAGTTTATTATGTAAACATATTTGAGGGTCTGAATGTATCAAAATGCACTTAAGAACACCTTCATTGTCCAAATCTTCATTTCTTGTATAGAAATGGACTCATAAAACATTTGCAGTAATCGTATACATGACATACATGTATGTAGATGATGCTTATAAACGTCCAATTGTGAAACTTAATTTAATGAACTTTTTTTGCCACGCTTTAAAAATTCAATTAAAGCCGTGATTATGCCGAGAATTGGCCAATTTTGCACGAACTCGGAAGAGACAAGAAAACACCACTGGATGGTATACGCATTTGACTACTTCAATAAAATTTGACTACTACAATTAAATTTGACTACTTCAACTTTTACCACTGTTCCTGTCATTTATGATTACATTTTTTTTATCTTGTGAACATAAAAATACATTAACAAGTAAAGACTTAAGAGTTTAATACTATAAATGTTATGAAAGAGGTTATAGTTTCTACACTGGTGACAAAGGTTAGTTTCTCTACTGGTGGCACAGGCTAGTTTCTATACTGATGGCACAGGCTAGTTTCTATACTGGTGGGCGACACAGGTTAGTTTCTTTAGTGGTGGCAGAGGTTAGTTTCTATACTGGTGGCAGAAGTTTGTTTCTATACTGGTGGCAGAGGTAAGTTTCTATACTGGTGGCAGAAATTAGTTTATATACTTATGGCACAGGTTAGTTTCTATACTGGTGGCAGAGCTAAGTTTCTATACTGGTGGCAGAGGTTAGTTTCTATACTGGTGGCAGAGGTTAGTTTCTATACTTGTGGCACAGGCTAGTTTCTATACTGGTGGCAGAGGTTAGTTTCTATACTGGTGGCAGAGGTTAGTTTCTATACTGGTGGCAGAGGTTAGTTTCTATACTGGTGGCAGAGGTTAGTTTCTATACTGGTGGCAGAGGTTAGTTTCTATACTGGTGGCAGAGGTTAGTTTCTATACTGGTGGCACAGGCTAGTTTCTATACTGGTGGCACCGGCTAGTTTCTATACTAATGGCAGAGGATAGTTTCTATACTGGTGGCAAAAGGCTAGTTTCTATACTGGTGACACAGGCTAGTTTCTATACTGGTGGCAGAGGTTTGTTTCTATACTGGAAGCAGAGGTTAGTCTCTATACTGGTGGCAGAAATTAGTTTCTATACTGGTGGCACAGGCTAGTTTCTATACTGGTGGCAGAGGTTAGTTTCTATACTTGTGGCAGAGGTTAGTTTCTATACTGGTGACAGAAATTAGTTTCTATAGTAATGGCAGAGGTTTGTTTCTATACTTGTAACAGACTAGTTTCTATACTGGTGGCGCAGAGGTTAGTTTCTATATTGGTGACAGAGGTTAGTTTCTATACTGGCTGCAGAAGTTTTTTTTCTATACTGGTGGCAGAAATTAGTTTCTAT
>NW_026865695.1:0-144299 GCF_026571515.1 Ruditapes philippinarum
GGCACCCATCATAGCAGTTTCAGTAGGAATTAAAGGTATACTAGAAACACAAGTAGGAATAAAAATATAAACTCAGATTTTTTTATTTTAAATAATTTGTGTGCATTGAATTGTATTCATTTCGGGACCGTGTAAGTTCAATGAAATTTTCAAGTATTTAAGAAATATATATCCAAGGCAAGGCATGACCAGCCGATTGACCAAAGCCGGGCTCACTTGGTCACCCGTCTACCCTAAAGCAGAGGCCAAAGCAGTGTGTTAGGAGTACTGGAGATCCCTGGGTACCCTTCAACTACCAGGACCCTCTTTTCTAGGTTACGGGACGCTGCCCACGGCAAACAGGCAGTCTGGGTGTTGGCCATATGTCCGTCATACAGGCGCACAGCAGCGCACCCCCATAACGGACATATGTTACTCCTCCTCACCACGTAGAGGTACCCAAAAGAGGAGGTAGTGTTGGCATCAATGATCCCGAAGGACCAGAATATATAACAACACTGAAGTGAAGTACGAGGCAACTTTTTACAGCTGCCACACAGGACTTGACACCTGCTGTTGTGAAGTACAAAATTCTGGAAACAAAGTGATCCCTCGGAAGCATTAATCACAACAAAATAACGTAAGAATTGCAGACTCGGTTTGATTAAGTCTGTACATGAGGGATAATGAATAAGTGCAACATCCCTCACGCCCACTAGCACCGGCTTGAGCGGTACTCAATTCTCAACACTTTAACTTGCTAACTTGCACTTTCCAGTACCTCCATGAACAGGCTCAATCAAACCGAGCCTGCAACATTTTCAATTTTGCCGTGTTGGGCTTTCTTTAGGGATTCTGTATTTATCTATTATATGACGTGTACAAGTATACATTACGTCAAATAATTTTCACTACTGCGTTCTTTTGCACTTCTACCCGATTCTGTATCAAACGTTTGTTGCTATCGATTAGCTTCTTACTGGGCGTTATAAGGTAGGTGAGTTAACGATGTTACATCCAAATGCACTTAAATGGTGTTTGCTTACTGATATTTTGTTATTTAGTCATTGCATACAATCACAGCTTCCATGCGGGTCAATTTTGATTATTCCTAACAAACCTGCAGTTGATAACGTTGGGGTCGATAATAGAAGATAAAAAATATGCTTTCTGCGTTTATCGATCACCCATCTCTTACATATTCAAAAGACTATATTTTGTTTATATACTGAGGTAAAATTAGAAAATTATTGTTTGAAATTACTTCAAACTTTTGGTTTCAATAATGTATTATTTACGAACAAATAAAGATGTCATTGTCATCTATATTATTTTACCTCATAATCTTGTGTGTGTGTCGTCGTCTGTATCTCGTGTATATCACTTCCCCTTCTTCTATTATAGATATGTCGTCCCAAATTCAAGCAAAAGGAAGGGTTAAATGCAAGCCAGAGCAAATGGCAACGACTATACATAAGGTCAAAACTGGAACGATGAGTGAGAAGTTGGCCGCAAAAACATAAGGTGTGCCTAAAACTACTTTACGTTATAAGTTAACTGATTGTGTTCCAGAAGCTCCTACAAGGCCTGGGAAGAAACCTGAACTGACAGCAGCCGAGATAATAACATTGGATAATTATATTTCACAAATGCATGTAATCGGATATCCAGTTGCTGCTCAGGGAAGTTAAGAAAATACTAGACATTGATGAAAGAAAATGTTTCAAAGACAACTTACCTGGCAAAAATTCTGGAAACAAAGTGATCCCTCGGAAGCATTCATCACAACAAAATTACAAGAGAATTGCAGACTCGGTTTGATTGAGTCTGTACATGAGGGATACTGAATACGTGCAACATCCCTCACGCCCCCAAAATTACAAATACAAAAACCCAGATAATATGTATATATAATATGGGTAACATGTTCCTCAAGTGATTTTAATCCCAGGTGAATTACTTAGGTTACTGTGTCACATTGAAGGTTCCATGATAACCGCCGTATGAACACATCTGCGGATGTTTCTAAATTCAAAATTTCATTATTTCTGTGTTTAAATGTTGAAAATATGATAAACAAGATCAACAAGGAAAGGCGGCGTTCAATGAACGCAACCCCCATATGACCCAATTCTGCTTAAGCCGGTGCTAGGGGGCGTGGACGGTAGTTTGCACTTGACAGTACCGTCCATGAACAGGCTCAATCAAACCGAGCCTGCAACATTTTCAATTTTGTCGTGTTGGGCTTTCTTTAGGGATTCTGAATTTATCTATTTTATTGGACTTTCTGGTTTTCCTGAGGCAACCTATGCCACAACCCCTAACGGTTGGATGGACTCGGCAGAACTATCAAGCTTTAACTGTCAGTACATACGATTTTTCTACACTTTATACAACTTTGCCACATGAATTAATTAATGATAAACTAATTGCCCTTATTCAGAAAACTTTTGCACGTGAAAAAGTTACCTTTCTAGCATGTTGCAAAGCTTTTTATACTAACGGTATTGTTAAACATTATACTATGTGGACCTGTGACGAAGTTTGTAGAGCACTCTCTTTTCTTTTACACAGCATTTATGTCATTTTTGGTTATTGGCGTCCGCGCCGAAGCGCGGCGCCTCTTATGGAATGAAATCAGATTTTGTGAAAGGGCGACAGCAACTTTTCGAGCCTTTTAGTCGGACATAATAAAAGCCGATCATTCCGATCGGTATGAGGGTGTTTGATTATTAATTAAAACTGAAATGTCGCGATATATACAATGAATAAAGAACTGGAGAATTTCGCAATGCAAACATTTTCAAATGAAATAACCTTTTCCGTCGATAAATCGCGCTCATCGGGGTATTTTTATTTATCATTTTGTAGTACACAGTGGGTTATTATGGTATGTTATTGTTGAACATGTATCCGAAAGCTGAATAGAATGATGAGTTGATGACCTAAATATTCCGAAAATCTATTTATAGAGGGATGTACTCCTATCGGTAATTCCCGGTCTCTCCTTGTCTATTTTGACGACCGGCGAATAGTACCACACGTTTATTGTCCGGTCTCTCCAAGTTTTGGAGTAGATGTTTGATATCGTTACAGAACAGAACAAATATTTTACAGATAAATAAGCTTTCTTCAAAATGAATGTTTGTCACTTAGTTTGGTTACAATAATTAATAAACATAGATCAACTCTCAAATTTATTGATTATTATTATACATAAACATACAATTCGAAAAGAAATCCATCAACAACAATAGCATGTTTAATTTTATCTATATGAGATAAAAACAATAAATATGTACAATTATTGAGAAAAAAGGGTACATTTTTATGGTATTAATATGACACTATCAACTTTGAAACATTTTATTTAATTTGTTATTCGTGTTTAGTAAAGATGCCGAGGAATTATTCAAAGTTACAAATTAGATTTTATGAATTATTCAATTGATTGATAATTTAAAAAAAAAGATAATTAAAAGAAAATTACAAATATACATCTACATGGTTTAAGAATAAACAATATTATATATATTGAAAGATTAACCATAATTTACTGACTTTTTCCAGTTAAGTTTTGACTTATAATCGTCGGTCACTATGACAATTGAATTTTTAGAATAGTAGTAAACGTAAAAACTCAGTATTAAAATAGCACATAAAACACAAAAAAGAAAAGAAAACAATATTCATAAAATCTGTATTTTTTTTTATTAAAATAGGTATTACAAGTTATAGAAAGAGCACCGAAACACGAGGCTATCTGATTTGTACGAAGTGGGTAGCCCCCGAGTATAAATCAGATTGCCGAGTGTTTTGGTGTTCTTTCTCTTTTGTATCATAGTCAAACATAAAGACATGTTCCCTGTTGTCACAATTTTAAACCCCGGGAAAAAGTAACCAATGATCGAGCATCTGAATATGATATTTTTGCCGCTTTCCCTTTCTCTGCCGTCACAATATGTAAACCCCAGCAAAAAAGAGCCAATCAACGGGCATGATCTGGAGTGCGCGTAACTGATACCTGCACTCCAGTTACCGCACTGTGCATGTATATGTATGTATACGATTTAAATCTTGACACTTTTTCAACAGAAAGGTCCCCAAACTATGATACAATTATTGTACAATAAGCAATTATGCTCAACGTGGTAATATAACCAGTGTCATATTGACAGATACCTTTAGAGGGGGGTCTTCGCTAATAGCGATAAAATAATAAGGGACAATTACACAAGTGTGGTGTTGATCATGCGTTACACATATGGACTATAAATGATTGTATACATGTATATCCGTTGCTATTGATAACCACGATCGTAAGAAATAACAAGTAATATTCTAATCTCTAGAATGCCAATCAAAGTTAATACTGAACTTTCGTAGTTTATTCATAAGTGATATACAATTCTGGTAAAAGTGATATACAATTCTGGTAAAAATCATTGAAAAGTTTATAAGAATATCTTGTCATCATATATCTACTAGTTCATCTTCACCTGCTGCATTTCTTGCTTGGACGCCCTTTGATGCTTTGCATCAATGCTTTTCTTGTATCCTATTTTAACTGATCATATGAATTCCTATGGGTACTAATTGTGCATCCCTGGTCGCCGATTTGTTTTTGAACTGCTATGAAAGAGATTTTATGTCGAGTCTCTCTAAAGATAAACAACAAGATGTTATAAAATAGATAAATACAGAATCCCTAAAGAAAGCCCAACACGGCAATATTGAAAATGTTGCAGGCTCCTTCGGGATCATTGATGCCAGCACTATTAAGTGTTGAGAATCGAGTACCGCTCAAAATATGATAAACAAGGAAAGGCGGCGTTCAATGAACGCAACCCCCGAATGACCCAGCACAAGAACAATCGGCTAAGAGCGCGTACCACCAACTTAAGCAAACAACTATCCAAGCCCGTACCGTTCCATGAACAGCTACAATCAAGAAAGCCCCGAGACGCCGACCGCAAGCCGGTTGCTGGGGGTCTGCAACATATGGTCAATGGAATTGCTCTTGTACTCCGTGATTGTTGCGTATGGGCTTCTCTCATGTATTAGGAGCGAGACCCGTACAACATCAATGTATTTAATCCGACTGATCTTGCTTTAATTCTTATATAGTATTTGATGGTCTCAATGACTTTCGCCGGATTCACTTTGTTTCCAGAATTTTGGTACTTTCCACAACCAGCAGGTGAATAATTCAAGTTGTCTGGCCTGTCGCAGCTGTTCTAAAATTATTGCCCCGTCGGACTTCACTCGTTCATGTAAGTTAGTAATATTAACTTCTGTCTGCGGGCAATCATTTGTACATTCTCAGCACCTAATTGATTATATTTGTTGAGACATTGGCATAGTATCCCGCCTCTAGAAACCTAGAGTGCGTGGAGGGCGTGATAGGATGTGCACTTATTCATTATCTTCTTTTCCCATGTATACAGACTCATGTCAACACCCGAGCTCCTGCAAATATATTCATGTAATTTGTTGGGGTTAATGCTCACGATGGGATGTATTTGCACTGTTCGCTTTGTTCTCAAGGAATTTTGATAGAGCTATTTGGTTTCTATGGATCAGTTTGGCTACCTGGGAAAGATCGTCCAAGATACTGTCGCACGCCCGCCTACGAACACCGGCTAATGTCAGAATTTCAACATTCTAGCTTGGAAACTATTTGAATAGTAAAATGGTTTTGCAATCTATATAGAAAACATCCGCAGTGTGTTATCCTTGCGACTCCTTATCAGTGAGAACCTTCAATGTGACACTTCCGTTCCATTCCAGTGTGATGAAGCGCTATGGTCCCAAGTAATATAAAAGGTGTCCCCAAACGAGTAACATAAATGGAGCAGCTATGGTGTGCCCGACATCTTTATAAATTAATAATGATCATTTGTTGAGATCGTCTAATCTTTTGTTGATACGCGAGACTTCATAACCTAACGCTGATACCGCCCGTTTCAAAAGTATGCTATTTTATTAATGCTTCCGCCCATTGCTTTTCTCGGTAAGTAGGTTCAGATGCAACGAGACCGCTTTTTGTATTTCACATTCCGGGAGACCAAGTAACGTCAGCAACCTGTTCGTCATGAATAGCGCAGCCGGCAAAGTTTGTCAGCAATTGAAGGTTCACAATTGCATAACGCCGAAATGAAACATGTACCTGCCGCAGTTTATAATTCCAAAAGTACAGTACTCTTACCATAAAAACGTCACAGAATTTACCTACCATTTCATGTTCATTAAATTGTATTTCATCAATTGAAATCGCTCCATTGAACGTCGCCTTCCTTGTGTTCATTCAATCAAGTATCGTTCTAGTTTCCGCATACCCTAGGCATTAATCGAACAGGCGATGTCTTCGTCAGTAAAAATAAACAGGAAAGCTGACGTCAGCAGCGACGTCTACGGTCAGAAGATGGCGGCAATATTACATTGTGACTTACGTTATATTAAGATGTTGTGAATATATGTCAGCGAGTTATACTTGGCTAGCTTTCCCAAGTACCATGCAAGGTTATCCATCTTATATGAAAACATAATAGGCTAACAGATCAATACCATGACAGGCACAAATCCCCCTTTTAAAAAAGAAACCTTCAACACAGGCAAAGAGCTCTGAACAAATTAATTAGTTGCAATTTGTTGCCCCGGTGCGTTCGTTTGTGCATGAAGCCACTCTGCTTCATTATGGACCGATACTGGATAAGCGTGCATAGGGTACGCTTCGGTCCCCTTTAGGCATACGCTCCCTTTATTTACCTAGCACCGCTCTTTATTTTTAATATCACCCATCGTGTTATTTGCAGCCGTGTGCGGCTTGTAAAAAGTCGCCCTACATTAATCAATGATCGCACAAATTCGATCCTCGAGATCGTTCAGCACGACAATATCAGATGAGGTTGTGCTGTGTATTGTGTTAGTTTCCAACTGTTTGAGCCATTTTCATAGGTTGGTGGTTCCAATCATTCCTACTTGATGATAATGCTTGAATCACCTTTAGGATATGTTGCCTGCTTTTTAAATTTGGTCTTTCTTGACGATACTATACATTGTATACGTCTATGGCTTCATTTAAAACGTGCCTCTTGAAATAAAAGTTTCACCAACTATTCTGAAATTTAGAAAACATCGCAGCATTCAGTAATTGTTTGTTTATTCATAGTTCCCGCGCCCATTGTTGTTTCTCGTTTGGCACACGCGTTTGTATCTATACTTGTCCGATAGACCAGTATAACCTGCCGCCCTTCATTATGGAATTTGATACACCCCTACCGCGAGCCATTCGATGAAATCACACTTGAAGTTCCTCATGGTCCGCACATAAACCGAGGTACACTCACACACAGAAGTCTGAGTTGCCGCAATAACAACGATACGAATATATCGAGACTCGACGCAGAACTATGAGATTATAAATCGATATATATATAATCAAAGGGAATGCACCACTCATGTACATGTTGTATAAAGTGAGTCTTGCGTATCACACGGATCTAGAGCATAACGCCCTCAGAGTAGAGACCATAGAGTGTTAAGGAGACAGCAGCAACATAGTGAGGTTAAGTACCACTTCAACACATATCAGAGTAGGAAGTATTTGGAACCACCCAAACTATAAGAATGCCGAAAAGTTGAAACTAACCAAATACCACCCTATTAGCACAACAATAATTGTCGTGCTTGAAGTAACCCGATCGTTCAAGGCCTCCCGATAGAAATAAACAACAGGTCCTAATTTAACTGTCAATGAGTGTAACAGGTGAAGATCTTTTTACCAGCCTCTCGACACGGCACACTAAATATCACGTATGTAATATGAAGAATTATGCCTTATTAGTCGTAAATACAGTCTAAGATCACTTTCTCCTAAATAGAAAGTCACATCAACACGGCGCAATAGATTGAAAATGTATTGCTAGTCGCCGTGTTCCCCGCCCCCGCCGGCCCCCTTGTATAAAAAGTCGGCCCCCGCTTAATAGAGATGCTGTTACTTAGTGACTAGGTACTGAGTGTAAAGTGTCAAGTTAATCTCCTCTCCACGACGATCAGCCCCTTTCCAGCACACCCGGCTATAAGTCATTGAGATTTCTCCCGACATATTGTAGCTGATCTTTTTGAAATAAGTATAACTTTATCCGTAATTTATTGAATATCGATCGGCCTAGATGTCTTGGAGTTCATACTGCGGTGTAGCAATGGACCTTTCTAACTCGATGACACTTCTCAGTTTGCCCTATTCCCTATGAAAAAAGCTGAGAGTGCGTTGAATAGTCACTCCCCCTAAGCTTATGAGAATTATAAATATGCGTGTTGCCGCTCATAACTATTTGAAAACAATGGAGACGGAATTATATCTTGATAATAATCAATTGTGACAAGTTCTTGAAAGTCTGTGGGAGTAATCAGAGTCCAGGCGTGTTTTCAAACACTGAAAGATCCTCGATTTAAAATTTAAAAATTGTCATAATTCTCTTATTTCAGTACAAAGAACCCAGCACCAATATCTGTGGTGCTATGATAATCCGGAGAGATTCGTTGAAGGCACTACCTGTTTTTTATATCACTTGTACCGTGGTGATCCATACCGCCGATCTTGCAGACTGGCCACTGGGGGAAATAACGTTGGCGTATCAGAGAATGCATCTATAAGTTCCATGATTATATACCGCTGCCACCGCTGCCCACCTAGGAACACATCTGCGCGATACGCCTTATAAACGAAAAAACAATAGATTCAAATGGGCGGAACTTAAATAAAATAGAATGGGTTGCTTTTGTTTCAAAGGGGATTCATGGAACCCAAAAGACAAATTTAAAAAAGCAGGCAAACATATCCTAAAGGTGATTCAACATTATTCAAGTAGGAATATTGGAACCACCCAACTAGAAAATGCCAAAAAGTTGAAACTAAAAATACCACAAGCACAACAATAATGTCGTGCTGAACGATCTTCAAGGATCGAAAATATAACATCATTGATTAAATGTACGGGGCGACTTTTTACAGCCGCCACACGGCACAAATAACACGGATGTGATCATAAAATAGATAAATAAAGAATCCCTAAAGAAAGCCCAACACGGCAAAATTGAATAATGTTGCAGGCTCGGTTTGATTGAGCATGTTCATGGACGGTACTGGAAAGTGCAAGTTACCGTCCACGCCCCCTAGCACCGGCTTAAGCAGGATTCAACATTTAAACATGAAATGGTAAAATTTTGAATTTAGAAACATCCGCAGATGTGTTCATACGGCGGTTATCATGGAACCTTCAATGTGACACTTCCGTGCCATTCCATGAAAAGCGGCGTATGGTCCCCAAGTGATAAAAAGCGTGTGCCCTAAACGAGAAAACAATGGGCGGAACTAAATAAAATAGAATTTTGAAAGGGGATCAGAGGTTATGAAGCCTGCGTATCACAGATAAGACGTCAAAAGACAAATTTAAAAAGCAGGCAACATATCCTAAGGGTGATTCAACATTATTCAAGTAGGAATATTGGAACCACCCAACTAGAAAATGCCAAAAAGTTGAAACTAAAAATACCACAAGCACAACAATAATGTCGTGCTGAACGATCTTCAAGGATCGAAAATATAACATCATTGATTAAATGTACGGGGCGACTTTTTACAGCCGCCACACGGCACAAATAACACGGATGTGATCATAAAATAGATAAATAAAGAATCCCTAAAGAAAGCCCAACACGGCAAAATTGAAAATGTTGCAGGCTCGGTTTGATTGAGCCTGTTCATGGACGGTACTGGAAAGTGCAAGTTACCGTCCACGCCCCCTAGCACCGGCTTAAGCAGGATTCAACATTTAAACATGAAATGGTAGAATTTTGATTTTAGAAACATCCGCAGATGTGTTCATACGGCGGTTATCATGGAACCTTCAATGTGACACTTCCGTGCCATTCCATGAAAAGCGGCGTATGGTCCCCAAGTGATAAAAAGCGTGTGCCCTAAACGAGAAAACAATGGGCGGAACTAAATAAAATAGAATTTTGAAAGGGGATCAGAGGTTATGAAGCCTGCGTATCACAGATAAGACGTCAAAAGACAAATTTAAAAAGCAGGCAACATATCCTAAAGGTGATTCAACATTATTCAAGTAGGAATATTGGAACCACCCAACTAGAAAATGCCAAAAAGTTGAAACTAAAAATACCACAAGCACAACAATAATGTCGTGCTGAACGATCTTCAAGGATCGAAAATATAACATCATTGATTAAATGTACGGGAAGACTTTTTACAGCCGCCACACGGCACAAATAACACGGATGTGATCATAAAATAGATAAATACAGAATCCCTAAAGAAAGCCCAACACGGCAAAATTGAAAATGTTGCAGGCTCGGTTTGATTGAGCCTGTTCATGGACGGTACTGGAAAGTGCAAGTTACCGTCCAGGCCCCCTAGCACCGGCTTAAGCAGAATTCAACATTTAACATGAACTTGTAAAATTTAGAATTTTGAAACATCCGCAGATGTGTTCATATGGCGGTTATCATGGAACCTTCAATGTGACACGGTAGTGCCATTCCATGAAAAGCGGCATATGGTCCCCAAGTAATAAAAGGCGTGTGCCCTAAACGAGAAAACAATGGGCGGAACTAAATAAAATAGAATTTTGAAAGGGGATCAGAGTTTATGAAGCCTGCGTATCACAGATTAGACGTCAAAAGACAAATTTAAAAAGCAGGCAACATATCCTAAGGGTGATTGGACAGTATTCAAGTAGGAATATGATAAATAAGATCAACAAGGAAAGGCGGCGTTCAATAAACGCAACCCCCATATGACCCAGCAACAAGAACCAGTGGCAAGGAGCCCAGGCGGGCAAAGACATAGCACGGACAGGTTAATCACTAAATGATAAATAATTTGTAACGGATTAGGAATTCAAAGAAAACAAATAAATGATTGAATATTGGCCCACAAAGTCAAAGAGGAAGGGGAAAGTGGGGGGGGGGGTTAATCAAAGAAATAAAAACTAGGGGTAATAGGGAAGATACTTACCGTAGACGAGAAAACAACAAGGGACACAAGCAAAAGTGTATACTGGAACCACCAAAATTGAAAAAGGCCAAATAGTAGAAACTAAAATACCAACACAACAACTATGTCGTGCTGAAGGATCGAAAATATAACTATAACATCTTTGATTAAATGTACGGGGGAGACTTTTTACGGCCGCCACACGGCACAATTAACACTGATGTGACAATCAGTTATCGCTATCATAAATTGCGTAAATATTTTACTAAAAAAAAATCTGGAAACAAAGTGATCTCTCGGGAGCATTATTCACAACAAAATTACATAAGAATTGCAGACTTGGTTTGATTGAGTCTGTAAATGAGGGATAATGAATAAGTACAACATCCCTCACGCCCCCTAGCACCGGCTTGAGCGGTAGGAGTTGGACGCTACGCTTTCCTCTTTTAATTACATCTGACGGACTATTTTGTTTGTTTGTTTGGATTTTTACGGCACGTCAACACATAACTGGCCATATCGTGCCGAATGCTATAATAGGTTTAAAATATTATGTAAAACATTGTAAATGACAATAGAAATGAGCCAATTAGATCCTAGAAAACAAGTTTATCTCTTTTAAATAATCAATTATGTTTTTTGATGGAATTGAATTAAAAAGTTCTTTGAGTGAATTTACAGAATAAAATCTATTACGGGCCTGTGAAAAATCATGACATTCAAGAAGAAAATGCTTGACAGTAAAATTTTCATTACAACCTACACAGAAAGGGGCATTGTCATTTGTGAGGAGATAAGAGTGGGTAATTTTAGTGTGTCCAATTCGGCATCGAAGAAGAACTGTTTGATCACGGCGGTTTGACAGAGATAGAGATGGTGACATATCAAGAGATGGGTTTATATCGTGAAGTTTATTAAAAACGGCATTGTCCCAATTTGCTTTCCATTCAGATGACGGACTAAGTGGGAGACTATGATAGACAGTTCTTAAAGCCCTTTGGGACTGATTATGCCCCCATCAAAGTGTGGAGCTATATGCTTTGCACTTGTCCGTCAGGCCGAGCAAACATTTTGGGTTTAGGGGCTATATAACAGTAAAGAGACCAAAAGAGAACAATAGGTTCATAAAATATGATAAACAAGATCAACAAGGAAAGGCGGCGTTCAATGAACGCAACCCCCATATGACCCAGCAACAAGAACCAATGACAAAGAGCCCAGGCAGACCCCAAACATAAAAAGGACAGGGCAAAGACAGGTTAATCATTAAATGATAAATAATTTGTAACTGATTAGTGATTCATTACGGGATCAAAGGGTTTATGAATGCGTTCATTGAATGCCGCCTTTCCTTGTCGATCTTGTTTATCATATTTTATGGGCTAGTAGCCCTTAAGAAAACAAAGAAAATAGCCCCTAAACCCAAAATGTTGGAACGTCCGTACGTCCCGAAATCTTGTGAAAGCAACTCCTCTTAACCGGATGGCAGGTTTTGCTTTAACTTCCAGGGATTAACAGTCTTAATGTGTAGATGGTAGTAAAGGAAGGAATATTCGCTGCGACCAAATTTGAAAGAATTATGGCCCTTTGTTGATTTTTTCACTATATACTATGTAGAAATTTTGTGAACGAAACTCCTCTTAAACCGGATGGCCGAATTTGCTTAAACTTCCGGGGATGAACAACCTTAATGTGTAGATGGAAGTAAAGGAAGGAATTTTTGCTGCGACCAAATTGAACAGAATTATGGTTCTTTGTTGATTTTTTTAGCTCACCTGTCACAAAGGGTGAGCTTTTGTCGATCGCTTTTCTTCCGCCGTCGTCACGTAAACTTTTACTTGAAATACATCTCATAAAACCACATAGGGCCAACTTTCATCCAAACTTCTACAGGAAATGTTCCTTTGGTGGTCACCTTTAAAAATTTAAAGAATTTAAATTCCATGCAGAACTCTGGTTGCCATGGCAAACGAAAGAAAAAAAACTTTAAATATCTTCTTTTAAAAAACCCTAAGAGCTAGAGCTTAGATATTTGGCCATGAAACATTCTTCTAGTGAGTGTCTACCAAGTTTGTTCAATAAAGCCCATGGGTCCAAAATTGGCCCCGCCCCAGTGGGTCATTGATTTGCCCTATATGGCATAATAGTAAAAATTTAAAAAATCTTCTTGAAAGAACCCAAAGAGCTAGAGCTTAAGATATTTAGCCATGAAACATGTTTTTAATGGGTGCCTTCCAGTTTGTTCAAATTAAAAGCCCTGGGTGTTCAAAAATTGGCCCCGCCCCAGGGGTCTATTGAAAAATTTAATCCCTATATGCAGTTATAATAGATAAATACAGAATCCCTAAAAAAGCCAACAACGCAAAATTGAAAATGTTGCAGGCTCGGTTTGATTGAGCCTGTTCATGGACGGTACTTGGAAGTGCAAAGTTACCGTCACGGCCCCTAGCACCGGCTTAAGCAGAATTCAACATTTAAACATGAAAATAGTAAATTTTGAATTTAGAAACATCCGCAGAATGTGTGTTCATACGGCCGGTTCATCATGAACCTTCAATGTGACCACTTTTCGTAGCCATTTCACAATGAAGAGTGGCGTATGGGTCCCCCAAGTAATAAAAAAGCGTGTTGCCCTAAACGAGAAAAACAGATGGCGGAAACTAAATAAAATGGAATTTTGAAAGGGGAAGCAGAGGTTATGAAGCCTGCGTATCACAGATGAAGACGTCAAAAGAACAAATTTAAAAAGCAGCAACATATCCTAAGGGTATTCAACATTATTCAAGTAGGAATATTGGAACCACCCCAACTAGAAAATGCCGAAAAGTTGAAACTAAAAATACCACAAGCACAACAATAATGTCTGTGCTGAACGATCTTCAAGGATCGAAAATATAACATCATTGATTAAATGTACGGGGAGACTTTTTTACAGCCGCCACACGGCACAAATAACACGGATGTGATCATAAAATAGATAAATACAGAATCCCTAAAGAAAGCCCAACACGGCAAAATTGAAAATGTTGCAGGCTCGGTTTGATTGAGCCTGTTTCATGGACGGTACTGGAAAGTGCAAGTTACCGTCCACGCCCCTAGTAAAAACTTAAAAAATCTTCTTTTACAGAAATTAAAGAGCTAGAGCTAAGCTATTTTAGCATCAAACATGTTTCTAATTAGGGTCTTACAAGTTTGTTCAAATAAAAGCCCTGGGGTCTAAATTGGCCCTGCCCCGGGGTCATTGATTTTCCTTATATGTGTATAAAAAACAATTGAAAAAAAAACAAGATCAACAGGAAAGGCGGCGTTCAATGAACGCAACCCCCCATGACCCAGCCAACAAGAACCAATGGCAAGGAGCCCAGGGCGGACCCCAAACATAAAAAGGACAGGCAACGACACGTTAATCATTAAATGATAAATAATTTGTAAACTGATTAGAATTCAAAGAAAATAATAATAGGCCCACAAAGGGGAAGGGGACAGGAGACCGGGGAAGTGGGGGGGTTAATCAAAGAAATTAAAAACTAGAGGCAATGGCAAAGGCAAACTTAAAAAATCTTCTTTTGAAAACCCAAATAGCTAGAGTTTAGATATTAAGCATGAAACATCTTCTAGTGAGTGCTTGTCTACAAAGTTTGTTCAAATAAAGCCCTGGGTCCAAAATTGACCCCGCCGGGGGTCCATTGATTTTCCTTATATGTGTATAGCAAAAGCTTTAAATCTTCTTTGAAAAAATCCCAATTAGCTAGAGTTTAGATTTTAAGCATGAAACATCTTCTAGTAAGTGTCTACAAAGTTTGTTCAAAAAAAAGCCCTGGGGTCAAAACTGGCCCCCGCCCCAGGGTGTCATTGTTTAGCCTCCACAATGTGGAGCATTTATAGCGTTGCACTTGTCCGTCCGTACGTCCCGAAATCTTGTGAACGCAACTCCTCTTAAACCGGATGGCAGATTTTGCTTAAACTTACAGGGATGAACAATCTTAATGTGTAGATGGAAGTAAAGGAAGGAATTTTTGCTGCGACCAAATTGAACAGAATTATGGTTCTTTGTTGATTTTTTTAGCTCACCTGTCACAAAGGGTGAGCTTTTGTGATCGCTTTTCGTCCGTCCGTCGTCCGTAAACTTTTACTTGAAATGACATCTCATAAACCACTAGGCCAATTTCATCCAAACTTCACAGGAATGTTCCTTTGGTGGTCACCTTTAAAAATTTAAAGAATTTAATTCCATGCAGAACTCTGGTTGCCATGGCAACCGAAAGAAAAAACTTTAAATATCTTCTTTTAAAAAACCCTAAGAGCTAGAGCTTAGATATTTGGCATGAAACATCTTCTAGTGAGTGTCTACCAAGTTTGTTCAAATAAAGCCCTGGGGTCAAAATTGGCCCCGCCCCAGGGGGTCATTGATTTTCCCTATATGCATATAGTAAAAATTTAAAAAATCTTCTTTGAAAGAACCCAAAGAGCTAGAGCTAAGATATTTAGCATGAAACATGTTTTAATGGGTGCCTTCCAAGTTTGTTCAAATAAAAGCCCTGGGGTCAAAATTGGCCCCGCCCCAGGGGGTCATTGATTTTCCCTATATGCATATAATAGATAAATACAGAATCCCTAAAGAAAGCCCAACACGGCAAAATTGAAAATGTTGCAGGCTCGGTTTGATTGAGCCTGTTCATGGACGGTACTGGAAAGTGCAAGTTACCGTCCACGCCCCCTAGCACCGGCTTAAGCAGAATTCAACATTTAAACATGAAATAGTAAAATTTTGAATTTAGAAACATCCGCAGATGTGTTCATACGGCGGTCATCATGGAACCTTCAATGTGACACTTTCGTGCCATTCCATGAAGAGTGGCGTATGGTCCCCAAGTAATAAAAAGCGTGTGCCCTAAACGAGAAAACAATGGGCGGAACTAAATAAAATGGAATTTTGAAAGGGGATCAGAGGTTATGAAGCCTGCGTATCACAGATAAGACGTCAAAAGACAAATTTAAAAAGCAGGCAACATATCCTAAGGGTGATTCAACATTATTCAAGTAGGAATAATTGGAACCACCCAACTAGAAAATGCCGAAAAGTTGAAACTAAAATACCACAAGCACAACAATAATGTCGTGCTGAACGATCTTCAAGGATCGAAAATATAACATCATTGATTAAATGTACGGGGAGACTTTTTTACAGCCGCCACACGGCACAAATAACACGGATTGTGATCATAAAATAGATAAATACAGAATCCCTAAAGAAAGCCCAACACGGCAAAATTGAAAATGTTGCAGGCTCGGTTTGATTGAGCCTGTTCATGGACGGTACTGGAAAGTGCAAGTTACCGTCCACGCCCCTAGTAAAAACTTAAAAAATCTTCTTTTACAGAATTCAAAGAGCTAGAGCTAAGCTATTTAGCATCAAACATGTTCTAATAGGTGTCTACCAAGTTTGTTCAAATAAAAGCCCTGGGGTCTAAATTGGCCCTGCCCCGGGGGTCATTGATTTTCCTTATATGTGTATAAAAAAAATATGAAAAACAAGATCAACAAGGAAAGGCGGCGTTCAATGAACGCAACCCCCCATGACCCAGCAACAAGAACCAATGGCAAGGAGCCCAGGCGGACCCCAAACATAAAAAGGACAGGGCAACGACACGTTAATCATTAAATGATAAATAATTTGTAACTGATTAGGAATTCAAAGAAAATAATAATAGGCCCACAAAGGGGAAGGGGACAGGAGACCGGGGGAAGTGGGGGGGGTAATCAAAGAAATAAAAACTAGAGGCAATGGCAAAGGCAACTTAAAAAATCTTCTTTGAAAACCCAAATAGCTAGAGTTTAGATATTAAGCATGAAACATCTTCTAGTGAGTGTCTACAAAGTTTGTTCAAATAAAAGCCCTGGGGTCAAAATTGACCCCGCCCCGGGGGTCATTGATTTTCCTTATATGTGTATAGCAAAAGCTTAAAATCTTCTTTGAAAAAACCCAATTAGCTAGAGTTTAGATTTTAAGCATGAAACATCTTCTAGTAAGTGTCTACAAAGTTTGTTCAAATAAAAGCCCTGGGGTCAAAACTGGCCCCGCCCCAGGGGTGTCATTGTTATGCCTCCACAATGTGGGAGCATATAGCGTTGCACTTGTCCGTCCGTACGTCCCGAAATCTTGTGAACGCAACTCCTCTTAAACCGGATGGCAGATTTTGCTTAAACTTACAGGGATGAACAATCTTAATGTGTAGATGGTTGTAAAGGAAGGAATTTTCACTGCGACCAAATTTAACAGAATTATGGCCCTTTGTTGATTTTTTCACTAGATACTATGTAGAAATTTTGTGAACGCAACTCCTCTTAAACCGGATGGCAGATTTTGCTTAAACTTACAGGGATGAACAACCATAATGTGTAGATGGTAGTAAAGGAAGAAATTTTTGCTGCGACTAAATTTAACAGAATTATGGCCCTTTGTTGATTTATTCACTATATACTATGTAGAAATTTTGTGAACGCAACTCGTCTTAAACCGGATGGCGGATTTTGCTTAAACTTCCAGGGATTAACAACCTTAATGTGTAGATGGTAGTAAAGGAAGGAATTTTTGCTGCGACCAAATTTAACAGAATTATGGCCCTTTGTTGAGTTTTAGTTTTCAACTTGTGGCACATGTAGTCCAAAAAATATTTGACCTAGAGTCATAAGATTGACAGAACAGTGGCGTGTGGGGGCATCCGTGTCCTATGGACACATTTCTAGTTTTTAACTATATGTGTATAGTAAAAACTAAAAAAAATCTTTTAAAAAGCCCAATGAGCTAGAGCTTAGATGTTTAGCATGAAACATCTTATGGGTGTGTATGTGTGTGGGGGGGGGGGCTATATACAGGTGAGCGACCTCAGGGCCATCATGGCCCTCTTGTTTACCATATACCATATAGAAAGTTTGTGAACGCAGCTCCTCTTAAACCGGATGGCGGATTTTGCTTAAACTTCCAGGGATGAACGACCTTAATGTGTAGATGGTAGTTAATGAAGGAATATTTGCTGCGTCCAAATTTAACAGAATTATGGCCTTTCACTATATACCATACAGGACTCCTAAATTCCTTTGCAACTGCAGAATAAAAAGTTCAACATACTAAATTCTGGAAACAAAGTGATCCCTCGGAAGCATTAATCAAAACAAAATTACATAAGAATTGCAGACTCGGTTTGATTGAGTCTGTACATGAGAGATAATGAATAAGTGCAACATCCCTCACGCCCCCTAGCACCGGCTTGAGCGGTACTCAATTCTCAACACTTTAATAGTGCTGGCATCAATGATCCCGAAGGACCAGAAAATATAACAACACTGAAGTGAAGTACGGGGCAACTTTTTACAGCTGCCACACGGCACTTGACACCTGCTGTTGTGAAGTACAAAATTCTGGAAACAAAGTGATCCCTCGGAAGCATTAATCACAACAAAATTACATAAGAATTGCAGACTAGGTTTGATTGAGTCTGTACATGAGAGATAATGAATAAGTGCAACATCCCTCACGCCCCTAGCACCGGCTTGAGCGGTACTCAATTCTCAACACTTAATAGTGCTGGCATCAATGATACCGAAGGACCAGAAAATATAACAACACTGAAGTGAAGTACGGGGCAACTTTTTACAGCTGCCACACGGCACTTGACACCTGCTGTTGTGAAGTACAAAATTCTGGAAACAAAGTGATCCCTCGGAAGCATTAATCACAACAAAATTACAGAAGAATTGCAGACTCGGTTTGATTGAGTCTGTACATGAGGAGATAATGAATAAGTGCAACATCCCTCACGCCCCCTAGCACCGGCTTGAGCGGTACTCAATTCTCAACACTTAATAGTGCTGGCATCAATGATCCCGAAGGACCAGAAAATATAACAAACACTGAAGTGAAGTACGGGGCAACTTTTTACAGCTGCCACACGGCAGATATGCATGCTCTTGTTTACGAGCAAATCTACACAGTGGGGGCATCCGTGTCCTTTGGACACAATTCTAGTTTTTCTTAATGTTCGTCTTCTGTCTTGCTTCGTCGTGCCCTTGTAGGTGATTTTCTTGTTGCTCTGCCTTCCTTTTAAGGCATCGAGTACTTTGGTAATGGTCATTAGGCTGTACCTTTTTCTACATATTTACATGATTTTATGTTTTATTTATTTCATCTAATGTAACCATGACCATTGTTAGAATTTCACTTGGCGAGGATTAATTTTATATACACTTTCATGTCATTTAGGAACATATTGGGGCTAAGAGTGGGGTTTGGCGCGCCTAAAACCGGTTTTAACTCCCCAGTGGTGTAACTACCACTGACCGTTTCCAAGGCGGTACCCCTCTGTGTTCTTCACGTGTTTTTTATTCATGTCTGTGTTGTTACTTGTTTTTGAATGTTTACATGTTTTGTGATGTCTGCTTTGTTGGATTGTCGTTTACTGTAGGTAATAATATTTTCACCCCCCCCCCCTCACATTTTTTGACCCCCACCCCTTTTCACCCTTACAGCCCTTGAATGGGTTCCGTTTAAAATTATATTATTTCACACATTTCATGCCCCTCTCCTTTCACCGCCCTGTCCACTCCAGGTTTTTGGTTTGGTGTCCTACTTTGGTGTGTCGGGGCTGCGTCCTCTGAACGTTGCCTTTGTCTTGTTGATCTTTTATTCATGTCTTCTCTACATAGACGCTCCATTGTGTCGCTGACAATCTCAAATGGTAAAATGAAAAGTCATTAATTGAATGATCAATTGAATTAAAATGCGTTGCAACAAGAGTTGAAAAACGCTGGATCTTTGAAATTTGTAATGTCAAATTTATAACTATTCATTCTACGTGAAACCGGTTGAGATGTCTGGCCAACATATTGCATTTTTGACAAGAGATTAAATAAATGACATTTCTTTCTTATTCAGGGCTTGGAATCAAAACTGCGTCGTATCATAACAAAATGTAAACAAACACCGCAATCTTGGAACGTATGTTTTTGTTGATAACTCTTTTTGTTGGAAATGACTGAAATCCAGATATATGTATTAACACGCTCAACTATTTTCCGCTTCGTTCGGTATATGTTGCTTGCACAACTATTTTGTAAAACAAAAATTATAGCGAACTTTCAACTCGAAGCGGGGCAGGAAATTTTTATGAAATAGATAAATACAGAATCCCTAAAGAAAGCCCAACACGGAAAATTGAAAATGTTGCAGGCTCGGTTTGACTTTGAGCCTGTTTATGGACGGTACTGGAAAGTGCAAGTTACCGTCCACGCCCCTAGCACCGGCTTAAGCAGAATTCAACATTTAAACATGAAATAGTAAAATTTTAAATTTAGAAACATCCGCAGATGTGTTCATACGGCGGTTATCATGGAACCTTCAATGTGACACTTCCGTGCCATTCCATGAAAAGCGGCGTATGGTCCCCAAGTAATAAAAAGCGTGTGCCCTAAACGAGAAAACAATGGGCGGAACTAAATAAAATGGAATTTTGAAGGGGATCAGAGGTTATGAAGCCTGCGTATCACAGATAAGACGTCAAAAGACAAATTTTAAAAAGCAGGCAACATATCCTAAGGGTGATTCAACATTATTCAAGTAGGAATATTGGAACCACCCTACTAGAAAATGCCGAAAAGTTGAAACTAAAATACCACAAGCACAACAATAATGTCGTGCTGAAGATCTTCAAGGATCGAAAATATAACATCATTGATTAAATGTAGGGGGAGACTTTTTACAGCCGCCACACGGCACAAATAACACGGATGTGATCATAAAATAGATAAATACAGAATCCCTAAAGAAAGCCCAACACGGCAAAAATTGAAAATGTTGCAGGCTCGGTTTGATTGAGCCTGTTCATGGACGGTACTGGAAAGTGCAAGTTACCGTCCACGCCCCCTAGCACCGGCTTAAGCAGAATTCAACATTTAAACATGAAATAGTAAAATGAAGTTTTGTGGATACGACGCAGTTCATATTACTTTATCTATCGTTTTTTCCTTCATATTAATTATATACTCATTTCAGAATTCACCATAAACTTCAAAATATAATTTTGCATCAAGTACTTAGATTTCATTAAAAAGAAATGTTTATTTTCCTAGAAAACTAATATTTTATACGAAATGATACGACGCAGTTGAAAATAAAATATGATATGACGCAGTTGTATTTTCATTGCTGCTGCATATTGGTTCAAGTATGCTATTTAAGTCAAAAAACATTTCTTGTTCGCAAATTTTTGATCATTATGAATGCGCGCAAGTGACCTATACAACTTAAGTCGAAAGCAGAGGTCACTCACTCATTGTCCCACAAAAGGCTTCATTTTTTGGTCGCATTTTTAGCACCTTTCATAAGTATCTTACAAAATTCCGAAAAATGTGTATCAAAATACATTGAAACACGGTGATCCCGCACCCCTAAATGACAACGTACGTGTTTAAGTGCTGCCTTAGCATGACTACAAGCTTGTTCCCATGAGTTCGAAACTAATGGGGGTGGGTTTACATTTTTTCATATGCGCAAATTGCATGGGCTTTTCTTTGTATAATTTACGAACAATTTGTGACAATTCCGTTATTACTTATGTCTTTTACGCGCCGATTTCATTGTATTGCATTTTCTTAACAATCGATGAGAACAGATGAGCTTGATTATTTGAAACTTAAATCGGTATTTGAAAAAAAGCATTATTCCTCCTTTAATACATGATAAGGAAAAACGGTCATGTATTCTGGAAAATAAATTTTTAAAATTTTATTATAAATAGTTAAGCTACGATATATTTTTGCAAGTACTGTATGAGTTTCGTTCAATCATTTTTATGTTCAGGGCCGTGGAACTTTACCGCTGATTTTGCATTTCTTTATCGACGATGAGAAGAGCTCTACGGAATGTATTTTCTGGATTCGCCTTAAGGTATCATTCTTCTTTATTTTACTATAAATTTTCAAATTTGAGTTACAAAAGATAAATCAATTTTTTTTAAAGTAGCTAGGTGTCCGTTTTGCAAAGGTATTTTACGCATTGCACCGATAAATTTGATACAGATATATATGCACGACATACAGCCCTTATCCCTTTAATTGAAATTCCCTTATGGGCCCGTTTTAGTTGATATTATTTCAAATTACATGTCCCACTCCTTTCATCCTTATGTCCGCTCTAAGTTTTTTTCAGTGTGTCGGGGGCCGCGTCCTGCGAACGTTGCCTTTGCATTGTTGATCTTTATTCTTGTTTTTTTATGATGTTTCATTAGTTTCATTAGTATTGAAGAAGTTTTCCCTATATTGAATTAAAGCCGGATGAGGAAATTTAAATCAGAATTTTCCATAGACTAGAGACAAGGCATCATAACGTACCTTTATACTAAAGTGTGGTTTTTTATTTGATAATGAAATACCTGACACATAAAACAATTTTTTTTCAGAAAATGTCTTCAAAGATACCCCCTGTTTACATTGAAAATTCTCTGGTATTCACAGCACTGACACATCCTTTTTTAAACGAAATATCAAAGTAAAAAGTGATCTTAAAGAGTAAGGAAATATTTTATTTTAACAAGAAATGTTATTCTCTTCATAATTAATTTAAATAACTGTAATTTTAAAACTTCATGCTGGCCCTTAAATCGCTCACCTGTATATAGGCCCCCTGGGCGGGGCCAATTTTAACCCAGGGGCTTTTATTGAACAAACTTGGTAGACACCCATTTGTAGATGTTTCATGATAAATATCTAAGCTCTTTCTCTAAGAAGATTTTTTAATTTTTTACTATACACATAAAGGGAAAAACAATTGCCCCCCCCCCCTCCTCTGGGCGGGACCAATTTTGTCCCCAGGGCTTTTATTTGAACAAACTTGGTATACACTCACTAGAAGATAATTCATGCATAATATCTAAACTCTAGCTCTTTGGGCTTTTTAACATAATATTTTTTAGGTTTTTACTAAATACATATAAGGAAAATCAATGATCCCGGGGCGGGGCCAATTTTTACCCAAGGGCCCTTATTTGAACAAAAATGGTAGACACCCATTTGAAGATGTTTCATGCTAAATATTTTAACTCTAGCTCTTAAGGTTTTTTAAAAGAAGATTTTTAATATATACATAAAGGGAAAATAATGACCCCCTGGGGTGGGGCCAATTTTGACCCCAGGGCTTTTATTTGAACAAACTTTGTAGAAACCCCCTAGAAGATGTTTCATGCTTAATAGCTAAGCTCTAGCTATTTGAGTTTTTTTTTTCTGACCAGAGTGTCATGATTAATATTTAACTCTGTAAAAAATTACAAATTGATGCTAAATCTAAGCTCTTTCCTCACAAATAAAGGCTCTAATGTGTTTCCTTATATAATTTAAATTGTACAGTGCACTTCTTCTGATTGCGTTTGACCATTGTATGAAGTTGTATTGAATTCCAAATGAGCTGATACAAAGCAGTAACAGCAAAAACAAGGCAATTAAATTTCTTCATGCTTGCTGATATGAATTAACATAGAAAATTGAGGTTACCTTACATATGTGATTTAAATACAAGTTCACAATATTTAACAAGTGTTATTGAAGTAAAACTTTCAAAGACATGGAAGGTTCAGTCCAATCTTGGTCTTTTTCAGACATGACCAGCTCTGAAGCTAGAGAAAAGCATCTCAAAACAATTTAATATGTGACCGCTAGAGTGTTAACGAACAAGTGTGGACGGACTACGGTCATTCAACGATCCTAAAAGCTCATCCTGAGCTAAAATATTACTATTTTTCGAATAAACTTTGATGTTTGCCAAGGAATATTGGAACTTTGCCAAAATATATGAATTACCCAGGGTTAATGTTTGAGATAAAAGTTGTAAAGTTGATGAAAAGTCAATATTTCTAAAAACGTGTGAGAAAGCTATTTTCTTATGGGTTGAAGATAACAAAATGAACAATAATATGCAAAAATAATGCTGCAAGCGAAATAGCACTTACAAATACATGTATAAAACATTGATAAATTTGCAGAGTGAAAGAAAACATACAAGAAGATTAGTGCTTCCTTTTTTTAGAAATTGTCTCTTATACTTTTATTAAAATATTAGCTAGCAGAAGAGTAGATTGCTTCCCTTTTCTCAGTACTTGCTAGTATGAAGATGATAATGACAATGCAAATACGGATTGGGTCATGACAATATCTCTAGCTTATTTCACTCACCATGAAACAATTCTTATTACATATATTTTCAAAAGCTGTTCCGACCTATCAAAAGATGGTGAATTTTAACATAATTTTTCTGAAAATATATTCCATATTACACTTAAAGGAAAAAATATCCTATTATTATGTAATTTTGTGTTTGAAATACATTCATGAAAAGTTTCAGTGCAATTCTAGTCATTTACTTAACCTTTTCCCTCATATAGACGTGTTTTGACAGCTTTTTGTCCACCCCACCTCCTTTTATGAGGCGTCAAACAGTGAAAAAATGCCCTATTTAGACCCAAACACTGTTTTTCGTTTGAGAAATGATGTTAACAAAAGTGAACACGCCAGATCAAAATGATACATCAGGGGGTTGCCAGAAGTGGGATGTGCCCCTTTCTGTTTTTGGGGTTTGAAGGAGGGCTGTAGTTCCCTTCATCGCCAAGAAAATTTTGGACATGTGAAAAACAGTTTTGATGGAAAAAAAACAATGCAAAATAGTGATTTTTGAGACATCCCCCCGTTGAAATGATTACAGGAAATTTAAGATTGAGCATGTTGTTACAGAGGTGATGTTATATTCAGTCAACATAATTATGTGCCAAGTTTCATCAGTATTGAAGCATTTTTCACAGTTTTATAGCAGTTGGAACTTGTAACATGAGGCTTTTCTATGAAAACTGCCATTTTTCACAATATGCTCATGGGTTCAAAGGTTTATCTACTTTGAAATGCCCTTCATTTTCATTACTCCCCCTAAAAAAATTCTATACAATACAAAATTAGCAAATATTTTCTAACAAATTACATACATTGTTTGTTAACCATCCACCGGGTTTAAGAGATCTGATGTCTGTATCAGTCACAGTAATTCCATAGGGCTTTGCAACTGGTGTATGAAGATCCACATTCAAAGACCACAATTTATTTACCAGTTGGGTAGCTGAAAATTAGCAGAATCATAAATTAATTGTAAAATATATAGTACTCCTCTCAGGTACCAAATTCTAAAAATATTACAAATGTGCATGATCTACTTGGGCATTTCTTGTATGCATAAATTAATAACACTAGTTGTTGTACATATTATGAACACTACATAAAACCTTGTGTTCTCAAAAGTAAATATAGTAGGAACAAGAGCTGTCACAGGAGACAGCTAAACTCCACTAATCAATTACTTGACGCAGTATGGAAGACAAAACTATGGAATAAATCAATTATGTATAGTTATGTATTATCAGGTAATTATCATAAACTTAAATAAGGTTCCAAATTATCAATCAAAATTTTCTAAATTCTATAGATTATAAATACAAAGTTATTACATACAAAGGCATTTGAGAGACAAAATAAAGGTGACTGTGGATTGATATAGCATTACTTTACTTCATTTGGCCTAACAAATGCTATGCTCAAATCAACATCATGATTTCAGGAGGTTCCTTAATCCGGATGATCTTAAACTTAATCCTTGTGACCTTCAAGCCGGTATGAGTTATGAGGCTGATGGGAGGATTTCCCAGCTAGGGTCATTGAAAACGTTTTCAGGCAGGCAGGCAGGCAAGCAAACGAGATACCAAAACACTATGCCCTACCACTCCATAAATCAGAGATAGTGAAGGGCTAGAAATGTACATTTTAAGCCCAGAATGAAATAAATAACACCACAGTCAAAGTAATAGTCAGTAATGGTCATCATTTATGTGCAAAACCATTTTCAGACTGCTAATACATTTCGCAATACTAAATATGAGAAAATAAATAAGTTAAGTAACATTTATTTTTACCATAATCAGATTCATGGTTAAATATGCCAAGTTCCTCCACATCCTGTTGATTTGAGGCTAAAGAATATAAATAATTGAATCAGAAGAATACCAATTATAAAGAACCAGGGAAAGATCTTATTTATAAATATATTTTCTTTTGCTGAATTTACCCTTAAATTATACATAACATATAATGTTTTATATACATACTATAAATGAATTAAAAGAATTCATGTATTGACAAAAGTACTAAATTTAAAACTATTTCTTTATGATGAAGTAACATTAAAATAGGGTAGTCCTTTACCTTCAGGCACAGTATACAGCAGATCAGTATCAACAGTTATTTCCTCCTGAACTGTTTGAGATGGGACACTTTCTGGTAATAGAATTTTTTTTAAAAACAATGACTTCAATGTGAGCAATGTAATTCTTTCCCCAAAATACAAAAAAAACATTTAACATAAAATGCATAACTATATGATAGGGCAAAGTTATTGAAATTGTGTTTCATTTGTAAAATATTGTAGATTGCTAGCAATAGTTTACACTATAGTTCAATTGATACTTATTATTAGCACATTGTCAAGTGTATTTAAAGTATCTATTTCATAGCAAACAGGATTACTTAATGATTATGTTTTATACTTTCAACATGCTATAACTGTTGCAATGGAAGCCCATAGCTTTCATTCATATACTAAGAGCTGTCGGTAGGACAGCAACGCTCGACTATTCTTAGTGCTTGATAGTAAAAAAGCCTTGATAATGTAAAATTTTCAGAGTTAATAACAAAAGGACAATTTTTTTCTTTAAATCCATGTTACATATATAGGCCTTGGAGAAAGTCCTATTATGCTCTCAAAGAAGAGTATTAAAATTTCAACTTGTTTCAATAGAATATGAAAATATCTGAGGTGGTATGCAAACCTAAATGTAAATTCTAAGTTGAAAAAGGGACATAATTCTGTCGAAATGCTTAACACAGTTACCTCCTCCTGTCTACAGGTTGGGGTTTTAATGAATGTCAATGGACTTTGAAAATATTTGAGGTAATACAAAATCTTTAGAGTAAATTCGAAGTAAAAAGGGGCATAATTGTGTCAAAGCGCTTGATAAAGTTACCTCCTCCTGTCTACAGGTTGGGGTCATGATGGTAAACAAGTGTGCAAAGTTTCAAAGCCATATGTCCATGGATTTTTAAAATATTTGAGGTATTACAAAAACTTTAACGCAAGTTCTAAGTCAAAAAGTAACTGGAAAGTGTTATCAGTAATTAAGGCATTTTCATTTAATGAGGACAATATCCTTACAAGTATTAATTTTGTGTAGATCAGTCACACGCTTTCTAAATTTTTTCTTGGTTACACGCTTTGGTAGAGGGAGTATTATGGGATAGATTCTCTGGGCTGAACCTCTTCTATAAGTTTTCTCACATTTTTTTCAATATGTTTTAGTGTCTTCTTATCAGTTACATTATATGTCACATTCAACAACTTCTTTATCACATCTCTTGCACTTACTGCACATTTCTTCAAATTTTCTTCTGTGTCCTCTTCACTCACTGCTAGAGAGATGTTTCAAAACTGTTTAAGTCTACATATACACAAATATATATTTGGGGGCGTGGACGGTAACTTGCACTTTCCAGTACCGTCCATGAACAGGCTCAATCAAACCGAGCCTGCAACACTTTCAATTTTGCCGTGTTGGGCTTTCTTTAGGGACTCTGTATTTATCTATTCATTGAATTGTTATTTAATTTCTATTATGAAATGAACATGCTAAAACTAACAATTTCTATTATGAAATGAACATGCTTAGGCACAGTAAGATACTTTACATAATGGTTATATACTTTCTCCTTTCTGGACTTTTTTCTTAGTAAGAAAAGGAAAGGTTCTTTCAGGCAGAGCTATATGGACCCAAGGGTCAAAATTAAAGCAACCTTGTTAAAGGTCCACAAGATGGCGTTTCATCAATAGTCTTTTGCCTGTCAGAGGTTTTTGAAAGTTTAAATCTACACTAACACATCAGGTAAATTAATGACTCAACCGCAAAGCCAGAATGGTAAAATTTGCGATCTTTCATGTCAGATCAATATTTTGGATAAATGTGTATATGAGCCGCGTCATGACAAAACCAACATAATGGGCGCAGTCTGATTAGGATCCATGCTGTTCGCTATCAGTTTCCCTCCTTGTTAAAGGGTTGGTAAGCGAACAGCATGGAACCTGATCAGACTGCGCATTCAATGCAAGTTTCTATCAAAAAGACTTAAACATATTTTCCCTAAGCATTTTAATAAAAATTATGTCCACTTCATCTTGGTATGTGAAACATTTTAAACAAATGGATATGATGTAGATACATGAACAAAATTTTAAAGTGGTCAACAAGACAATACCACATGCCAAATATTTAAGATTTAGGTATTAATAATGTACAAAGGTGTGCGTATGTGTTTCTATATAAGACGTGTCCTTGACCTATTTTTTGACCTATGTCCTGTTTTTGTTTTTGTTTGGGGTCCTAGGATGAACGAGAAACTGAGTTCACATGTTGTTCCATGTCTATGTGAGAGTCTAATACGGCGCCAAGGTTTCTAACTGTTGTTGATGGTTTTATTACAGAATCACCGACTCTTACAGTAAGATCTTCAACATCACTTCGTTTTGGTACAAAGACGATCACCTCTGTTTTGTCCGCATTGAATTTCAGAAATTTATTATTCATCCATAGTATGATGTCATTCAGGCATGCTTCAATCCGTCGCAAGGTCTCGTTGCGTGAAATGGCTTCCTTTGGTTTAAATGTCATGTACAATTGCGAATCGTTAGCGTAGAAATAATGTTGAAGTTAATGCTTCCGACAGATCGCGCCCACACGTTTGGTGTACATGATGTAATTCATCGGACCAAGAACGGACCCTTATGGCACACAAAATGTCATACGTACAGGTTTTGACAGTTCACCATTGACGCAGAAAGTTCGATGACGCTCACACAGATATAATCTCATCAATTGTAAAGGCTTGCCTACTATTCCGAAGTGTTGTTCGAGCCGGCAAAGGAGGGTACTATAGTCGATCGTATCAAAAGCAGCAGATAAGTCCAATATTACTAGAACAATAGCTTCATTCTGATCAAGAGAGCGGAGAATGTCATTTTGTACACATAATAAAGCATATTCTGTTGAATGAAACTGCCTATAAGCAGACTGACGCTCTTCATGAAGTTTATGTGCAGATAGGTGTCTTTCAGGTTTGGAATCGACAACTTTCTAGAGAATTTTGGAGACAAACGGTAAATTAGATACAGGCCGGTAGTTTGTCATAACCTATTGATCCAACCCTGACTTTTTGATTAAAGGTTTTAAAAGCGGGTGATACATAGGCCCTCTCAAGTGAAGTGTTTATGATTTTTGTGATCAATAGTAAAAGTTCATTTAAACAATCTTTCATCAGCCATGTTGGAATGGGGTCTAGTTCACAGGATTTGTTTGGCGAATTGCGAATAATTTTTGAAATTTCCATATCAGAGACTACTGAAAAGTTTGAAAATTGCTCTCCATTTAAAGGTGCTTCAGGGACAACATTGTCTGTTTGTGGCTATACCATTACGTATGCCTTCAACCTTATCCACAAGGAAGTCACTAAAGTCTTGTGCTAGAACGTTTGCAGGTTTACCAGATGGCAGCACAACATCTGTGTTTGCACCCATCAAATGCCGGGTCACTTTGGTAAGGTTTTTCATATCACGACAACATGACTCTACTTTTTCAGTGTAGTATTTGACTTTGGAGATATTTAGAAGCTTATTCGTAACAGCGCATTGGTTTCTATAAATTAAGTGATCAATTTTCAATCCAGTCAAGAGCCACTTTCGCTCTAACTGACGCCTTAAATGTTTAGCATCATGTAGTTCTTGGTAATACCACGGATTCATTGGTCTTAGAACAATGATGCTCTTGGACTTAAGGGGTGCGTGCTTGTCAAGAAGGAAAGAAAATCCGTTGTTGTATGCATCAAGTAGTTCATCAACAATGGAGCTTTCTTTAACACTATTTAAAATATCTGATGTCAAAATATCTGTTTTAAACTAATTAACATCTATTGGTTTTTATTATTTTCTGTAAGTCGCAGTTTTCCGCACTGGTGGTGGTTTTGATACACAAGCATTAAATACAACAGCGAAGTGATCACGAGACGTATTTCCATTATTGACTGGGAGTCCAGGATCAGATATTTCTACATTTGATACCGTTGAGTCTGTATTTCTGGTAATGCACACATCTAACATGTGGCCTGCTACATGAGTTTAGTGACGTGTTGTTGCATGCCACACGCTTCCAAGACACTTTTGAATTTTGCGGTGTTAGGGTTTGAAAGATTGTCCAGGTGAAAATTAACATCGCCCACCACAATAACATTGTTCTCAGCAATTGTAAAGTTTGCAAGAAATGTCGGCCATTCATCATCAAGAAATGTACTAGTCTCAAGGCCGTTGTGTTTGTTTAGAGGCGGCCTATATAGCACAGCTAATCGTAGAGAAAAGTTTTTTAAAGTTATGTTGCAGTCCATATATTCAAACGAGGTAACATAAGTATTGCGACTGGATGCATGCATAGTAAGTATTAGGGGTGCCTTGTAAATAACCGCTACTCCACCACCACGACCTTGGCGAGGAACATGGGCAATTTTGTATCCACTAGGTACTAATTCGGCAATACATGCTGTGTCACCAGGACCACCAAGCCACGTTTCTGGCACAGCGATGATGTCAAAATCATTGGATATGATGTAATCAGAAAAGGCCAAACTCTTATTTTTCACTGATCTTGAATTGTGACAACAATTTTTAATCTAAGTTTGCCCTTTACAAACAGAAAGTGGTTCAAATGTGATCTTTCTCAAATTGTCAGGATTAACACTGTTTATATTAGGATTATGTCTATGTTCAAAATTTGTTATTTCTGAGGTAAAGTTCTAATATTATGAAGGTGAACTCCATCATTTGTGTCCCATATTCGTCTTTCAATGACACGACCCCCTCTAGTACCCCTATACTGCTTAAGTATGTCTAGCTGTTTCAATGTTTCTAGTACACAAGGATCAAGTTTGGCTGGTGATAATTGCCTTATATTATGTAGGCTACACCTATTATATTGGATAATCCCTGGTAAACACTGATCAGCTAAATCCGCCTTAGGCAAGATACACATATCTGAAATTTCAATTGATATATCAGTTATGTTCATAAATTCCAAATTTCCACAAAAACTGCAAATTTATTGCTTACAAAAAGTATATATATTCAATCATTACACATTCATAAACATGTATGACAAATTTCAGGGCAATCTTTTAAGTATTTCTTGTTGAAATAATTAAAAGTTCACAGAGCACATTTTTTTTATATAATACCTGTTTTTATGAAAACACCTTTATTTGAATAATAGATTGCGTTATTTCAACTAAAATGAATAAGTTATAATTTAATAATAATCGATTGAAATCATTGTTTGTCAGGTCTTTGATTCTAATGAAAAACTTTTTCAATATTTGTAAAAAACAAAAAAATTTATGCTATGGAATTTCAGGTTCTCCTCTTAAAGTAAAACAAAAAGTCACACGGCAGCCAGCTTGCAATGAATATTAACACGATTGACCGTAAATTGTGAATTAAGTTGGTACAGGAAATAGCCATAGTCATTTAGTTAAAGGATTAACCTCATACCTTGTCTCTGTTTATTGATTGAACGGAAATATAAAACAGATTTTGTGATTTCGCTTCCGTCCTTGATTGAAACATTATATCCGATCATGATATTATGTATAGGACAAAATGGTTTTATATATCCATGTATTACCATTAATGGTATTAGATAGACCTTTCTTCCTTAATATTACAATAAAAATAATCAAACGATTTCAGTTGATTTTTAAATTCTTAATTTATGCAGAGAATACCGTGTGAATATCAGAATAACATGTGACACGAGTACAAATATACTCACATAGAATAGAAATCTACGAAAGACCGGTAGTGCCATTTCAACTTCATGATTTCCCGACTTCATCTTCAAGAATTCACATTTTTAACTTTGTGAAGTTGAAATCGTGAATTCATGAAGTTGAAATCGTGAATTCATGAAGTTGAAATCATGAATTCACAAAGTTGAATTCATGAAGCTAAAATCGTGAATTCATGAAGTTGAAATCGTGAATTCATGAAGTTGAAATCGTGAATTCATGAAGTTGAAATCGTGAATTCATGAAGTTGAAATCGTGAATTCATGAAGCTGAAATCGTGTATTCGTGAAGTTGAAATCATGAATTCACAAAGTTGAATTCGTGAAGTTGAAATGGTGAATTCATGAAGCTGAAATCGTGAATTCATGAAGTTGAAATCGTGAATTCATGAAGCTGAAATCGTGAATTCATGAAGTTGAAATCGTGAATTCATGAAGTTGAAATCGTGAATTCATGAAGCTGAAATCGGGAATTCGTGAATTCCCTATGTTGAAAACGTGAATTCACGAAGTAAAAAATGTGAATTCTTGAAGATGAAGTCGGGAAATCATGAAGTTGAAATGGCACTACCGGTCTTTCGTAGAAATCCATTAATGTGTGCTTACTGTAATCCTGCATTATCCTTTTTCATTTTGTTTTCAATTTGCATTATTTGTGTTCCATTTTGAAATAAGATCTAAGAACGTACACTAATAACATAATCCAAATTTCACGAGATTGTCTGTTTTTGTTGTTGTTTTTTTGTGTGTGTGTGTGTGCGCGCGCGCGCGTGCGTGTGTGTGTAATTAAAAGTGATGCATTATAAAGAATTTAAGAATTTTGAAAGGCAAATGCTTTTCAGACATTAAATATTTTTCAGGCTTAAGTGTTATTTTAACTTAGCTGTCAAGTTAATTTGCGAGGGGCAAATGTTAATTTGTTAATTAATGTGCTTTCATAAAAATGTTAAAATGTTGTTGTTACTAAATGAGCCTTTCAGCATATACATGTATTATATATGTTTGTAACCTCGGAAATAATGCTAACAAACAAATTCGTAGAGTTCATGTCCATGCAAATTTATACAAATAACTTTATAAGAGTTTCTTTGTATAATATACTCAGAACATGCTACATTACAAAACCAAAGCTCTAAAGATTTTTGACGGTTTTATCTTAACATTAGTAATGTCATTTAGTCATTCATTTAAACAAAGTTAATATGAAAATAACGACGTCAGGTTTCAAGAAAAGTGAAAGATGTAAATTTTAAATTACAGCTATATATAAATCTTGATACTCCGAAAGGAAGAAAAACCATATTTTTTAAAAAAGATATATAGAGTACAATAAACTTTATAACAAAATAATGGTACTTGGACATCGTCTTTTCACCTTATTGTTGTTTTTTTTACTTCGGACAACAATTATGTGAGAACAACCACAAAGGACGACAAATCAAAATGCATATAATCCAGATTTATTATTTGTGTGCACTGCAATTTTCTCTTTGAGATATCTGTATCGGTGAAGTATCCAATTTGTTTTATATTTATAAAATCGATTACTTTCTTACGCCTGTATACATATGACAATAAAGAATGACGTGCAGTATTTCTTCAACGTAACTACTTCTACAAAACGTACATACTCTATCTTCTACCTTCATTTCTTCGTACCTGCTAGTTTCAACACGAATAGGTGCAACGACTTATCTGAATTTATTGAGAGCAGATCAACACGACAAAGGTATTTAAATTTGCAATTTTCTTCTACTCTAAAGCTAGATTATACATAGTCTTGATTTGTTGCTTCCTCGATCAAATGGACCGACTTCATAATTAATTCTTTTAATACAGCTGGTCGTTTAGCATTCATTAGTAGTAAATTCAACAAATGATACAAAGAAACCAGGTATACAGTTTGTCTAGAGGGAAATTATTAACTGGATTAATGTTTAAAAACTAACCGCCTATGTGACTGAAATACTGTTGGGAAAAGGCGTAAAATGAAACAAACAAACAAAAATAAAATGAAATTTTACCTTGTGCACTCAATTTTTATATGATCGGCAAGAATATGACATTTTACCAGAATGTTACCTTTAAATCGAATCTCGACGATTCCATACAGGCCATATACAGGGATTAACTTTTTCACTGTTTAACAATTGAAAGCTTTCTTGCCATTTCATCCAAAATTCTATCATTCGGTGAAATTATTTTCAACCTAAAGGAAGAATCTTAGTGTCATGTGATGAATGACATCGATGCAGCATCTGTATCCTCATAGTGGTACACTGAAGTTAACATCTTGTGAAACAACAGAGTCGTAGAGCTTAGGAAAAACATTCCCTGAAATTAACTTGCATTTGGCAAAGCTAAAGCACGACTTTAGCACACCTAGGACACGGCTTGTGCTCTGGTCAACAATTTTAACAGTTCTAAGACACGGCTTGTGCTCTGGGCAACAATTTTAACAGTTATATTCATGCCAAGATATTCATCAAACAACACCAATGTAAGTTTATCTTAGATTGACAAATAACTGGTGGACATTTCATCCGTTTAACAGTTGTGATTGTTACGAGTATAAAAGATTAACTTATTATTTAACAATACAAATACATCAGTATATAAAAATTATAAAATTTAACACAACATAGATTAAATTAACATAATTATTTTTTCTAAAGTATTGGAAAGTTTTTATCTCATGTTTTACAGGTTTTGCTAAGCTTTTCTTATAAAGATCAGTCACGGACTGATGAAAATAATCGTATGCAACATCTGCCGTAATTACATATTTTACACAAATCCTGCTAACATTTTTGTCGATATCCACAAGCAAAAATGCAATTAAACATACCTCCCATGTGGACATGACAAATGAATGAGGTAACATATAGTTGTCATCAGTAAATAATACAAATGAAAATCTGCTTAAATAAATACTCAAAGTATTTCCTTAATAAGAATAATTAAATAATCATTCTATGTTAAGACCAACTGTATGTTCTATATATTTGTATATTTAAGTGATATACTTAATAGTTTCATCTGACGATTCCTCTTTCTTTGTAGTCAATTCGTTAAATGGTAACCTAGCATTTGTTAAGGAGTGGTCATTTGATATAACATTGCAAATAAACTTGTTGCATTTTGAAAAAGAAACACCTGTCGATGCTTTATTTTTCTGATTTCATAATTTAGACATTTTTCTGAATATTGAAGTTATGTTCATTTTGTTTAAAAAGAATCTTTGTAATTCGGAACAGCTTTTGGGTACTGCTGTTTCAATAGTATTGAATTCAATTATTGCATTGCTTGTTTTTAACTTGTACTTTTATTGTTGCTTTGAATATGTAATATTGCTTCTATGGGGATATAAACATTTCAAATGGTTTACTTATATTTATACGTATTTGTTCTATTTCCAGGGGCTCTTTAAATGCAAATATGGTTAATATATTTATATAATTTAAAAGACTAAAGGATAGGCCATAATAATTCACAAAAGTGTTTTATAAAATAAAATACTTACTTAAAATGAAACATAAGAGATAACTCGATATAATTTTCCACCAGGGAGTTATTATTATTTAACCCCTAGGCATATGATAAAATTGTCTGCTTGAATATTGTGAAAATGGTTTCATTGAACTTCATTTACGGCCAGACCTTACAGGGGTCATTATCTTAATTTATTTCTTATCTATTTTGAAATGTTCTTCTGGACTTAAAGTACAGAAACAATGGGATTACTCTGTGTATATTTGAACGAATTTCAGATATGAAAAAATAGAGAGAAATGAAATATTGTAAACCCCCAATGGTTCTATTGTCCAGTTTTTACTTGTGTAAATAGATAAACTGTTTAAAATTACTTGATTGTATATAACAATGTCTTGAAAAAGCCGAAGTCGTGAGTATTTTACTTTTGTCAGTATCAACATCTTGTAATCAAATTGCAATCTATGTCAGTCAATGGATTGTTACATTTTATCTCTTTATCAGTAGCTGGCTATCCGGCTTGACATTCTTTGCCCACTACATACATGTAATTGTGCTTTATTGTGAAATCAAAGCTGAACTTATTCCGATAAAAATAGAGGTATATCAAAATTAATAATCATTTTCATTATGATAATGGAATGACCTTATGATAAGTCCTATATCATTGACGGGATGGAGTAGAAGTATGAAAATGCAATAGCTGATTTTGTTTCCATACTGGATTGATAAGTTATACTCTTTAAATGTAGTTAATATACTGCCAGGTGGCTTACTAACTGGTATATTTTAATTGGTACTGTAATATTTATTTAAAATGTATAAAAAATAATTAAACCGTTCTTTATCGAAAAAATATACAACAGCATATGCATGGACGATGATTACACTTTTGTAAATAATTTTGAATTTCAAAATGTATATTCGTTTGTTTTTCATTTTGGAACAAATGATATGAACATTCAAAAACAAATTAATGACTTTTTTCTTCACATTTAAACGATTACCAAACCTTCAATGTTTATAAGGCGAGATACATGTTCCTCTGAAATAGGTCGTACTACACATCTTATTCATAGGAAAGGTTGGCAGTCACTGCCCGCCGCTATTTTGTTGAAATACTATCATAAAGCGGTATTGAACCCGAAAGTTATAAATAAAAGTGGCTAAAACAATAATTTGATATTTTATTAGATCATCTCTAGTGTTGTGTTTTGTGCTGCAAAGAATATAATTATAAAAATCGCACTCCGCCGCCTGAGAGTCTAATCAACAAGTGCTCGCAATGCGCATAATGCGAGCGTTTTAAGGCAATATAAATTTGATAAAATCTCCGTGTATTAAAAATGTGACATTGTTCTTCTCCTTCTGTTTGGAAAAGCCTGTTTTATATCGTCAACAACATTTGTTGGTTTCTTTTACTTTCTCTGCAGATTGTTTCTCAGTTTCACCACAGTTAAGTTTCAAATACTTTTTTGATTGATCATGCATTTGTTTTCTTTCAACTGTTTTCCCTACTAACTCTGAAATGCTCGGGCAATGATTTCTTCGAATGTTCGTGGAAATTCATCGTAACAATGAGGAAATTGTCGTTTTTGTTTTCTAAAGTATTTATCTAAAAATTGAGAGAATAAGGACCCCTAAAGAAAGTCCAAAACGGCAAAATGAAAATGTTGCAGGCCCAGTTTGTTTGTGCTGGTTCATGGACTGTACTACTAAGTGCAATGTACTGCACTACACGCCCCTAGCACCGGCTTAAGCAGAATTCAACATTTAAACAATAAATTGGTGAAAGTTGGAAATTAGAAACATCCGCAGATGTGTTCATACGGCGGTTATCATGTAACCTTCAATATGACACTTTCGTGACATTTCATGAAAAGTTGCGTATGGTCCTCAAGTAATAGAAAGCTTGTGTTCTTAATGACAAAACAATGGATGGAACTAAGCAAAGTGGAATTCTGAAAGGGGATTAGAGGTTATGAAGCCTGCATATCACAGATAAGACGTCAAAAGACAAAAAAGACAAAGTCAAAGGGCAGGCAACATATCCTAAGGATGATTCAACATTTTTCAAGTAGAAAAGGCCAAAAAGTTAGAACTAAAAATGCCACAAAAACAAATATCGTGCTGAACGACCTTTAGAATCGGGAATATAACATCTGTGATTGAATGTATAAAAAAGTTCCTTAATTTCTAAAACGGTAGTGGTAATTATTTGACACAGCGACCGTTGAAATTACTAATTTTCTGTAGCTATTCATGTGACACATGTTTTTATAAACAAAGTACATGTTGATAACCTGTGTACGCATGCGCACGTTCTTGTTTAATTGGCTTAAATGTAAAATGCGGATAAAACATATTGATGTATGCGTGCACATTCAAACGATAGTAACTTAATTTATTTCAATTATTGAAACACAAAAAAAAAACAAAAGGAAAAGTAGAATATATATTTTCTAATTTATTGCAAATTTAATTGATTTTTCGATTTTGTAATTTGATAAAAAAAAGTTTCAGACATGAGAATAAAAGTATTTAAACCTATCAAAGATGAAAATCTTTGACGATTTAACAATTGTTATTGACACTGGTTTGGGTTATCCGTGTAATGTCAGGGTCTCAATTCAATTGTACTCCATATTTGTTTTTTTAATTGGTTAAGCGTAGAATTCTCTGATTTTAGTGAGTAATGAAATAATATATAGAATATTTAGGAAAAATAATAAGTATTTTTACGTAATTTGACATAGCGAGTTTAGACAATCAGTCATTCACGCGATTTCATTTTACAATTAGATGTTCTTTTTCAGGATACATCTATGTATGTGTTCTATGTATTTAAAGACATGTTATGATTTTGATTCAAATGTGTAAGAGACAAATGTCTTAAAAAGACACATTCATTATTACCAGTATTACGTATAACACTTGAAACTTGATCAGAAAACATTTCGATGTATATCCATTTTATGTCGAGCAAAACATTTTCTTTGATGCCATTTTATTTAGTTTTAGTATTATTTGATTGTGTTTACAAGAGATCATATGTTGAATGAAACAGTATGTAGAAAAACACCATTGAATATTTGTACCTATAAATACGCTTAAATATTAAAAATAGTCAGTTTACATATAATCAACATGTGGTGTTATTCATATAAATTATACCCTGTATCATGTATCCATGTCTTGTAGACGTGATTTATTTCTTTATCAAATCAACAACAAATGGACTTACCTTTGTGTTCAAGGTGTGATATGGCATTGCTTTGCATTAAAGTTAAGACTGATTCAAGACAATGTATAATGTTTCAAAGTTAATAATAATTTCTTTATGGATCATAGATTAACTTTATAATTTCATTTGTTCAAAAATTAAACGGAAATAACAGGCCAGTTTAATAGATTAATTTCCCTTTGAATGAAGTACATAATATAATGATTTTATCGCCAATACGTGAGATTGGCGTTAAATGCCGTGCTTGGAAGTTAAATGACATACACGCTTTTCGGAAATTTTTTATGTGATTATGCTGAGACAAGACGACGAACATTTCTTTAAAAATGTATACAATGTCTTAGCTATTTTAAAATTAAATATATTATGGTATACTTGAATTGCATCAAGTTACATAAATAATAAAAAAAATTGAGCACAATGGCAATAACAAAATAGCATTTTATAATGTCTTGCACTCTGATTACATTGTCGTGAATTCACTTAATCATACTAAAACTAATTTATGTTAAACATGCCTGCACAATTGTTTATTGAAATTTATATCAATATACCAGAAACACAACAACATGTTGTCATTGTATTTTCATCATATATAATTGAACATTGTAATTGTTTAACTTTTAATTTTTACTTTGAAAATAATTTTTAGAAAGTTGGCAAACTAGCTTATGGAACGTCGTTGGTGCTCAAGTGCACGAATTTTTTTCACCTAAGGTCTTCCTCAACTAGTCAAGCTGCATAGAAGCAATATGCTTTAACAGTGTTTGTGCTACAAAAGCAGAATAAACCATTGAAAATGATTTTATTTCTACAAAAAGTAAGCGTTGCGTGACACGTGTTAATATGTAATAATTGACATTATTAAACATTCTATTTGTAGAATAAAAGCTATTCAGTCTGTTCATGCTGAGAAGATGACGAGATTTTAAATGGAAATTATTTTCTCAATATCAAAACCTTTAGAATTAAGGACATGTGAAATATAACATGCATGGTTGATGGTAAAGATCATTTCAATGAAGTACGAAATGTAAAATAAAAAAAACTTTTTTGATATAATACATGTTTTTATGAAAAAAACCTTTTATTTGAATAATAGACTGCGTTATTTCAACTAAAATGTTCGTGTTTATTATAAATCGATCGAAATCATTGTTCGTCAGGTGTTTGATTCTAATGTAACACAAACTCACTATTTTTAATAAAACAGCTACTTATGTTATGGAATTTCAGGATCTTCTTTTAATGTAAAATAAAAAGTTGAGATATACAAATCACACGGTAGCCAGATTGCAATACATTTTATTAATACGATCGACCGAAATATAAAATCATAACATGCATGGTTGATGGTGAAGATCATTTCAATGAAGTACAAAATGAAAAATGAAAAAAAACCTCTTTTTTATATAATACCTGTTTTTATGACAAAAAAAACAAACAAAAAACAAACAAAAAACAACAACAACAACCTTTTATTTGAATAACAGACTGCGTTATTTCAACTAAAATGAATAAATTATAATTTAATATTAATTGATTGAAATCATTGTTCGTCAGGTCTTTGATTTTCATGAAAAACTTTTTTACTATTTTGAAAAACAAAACAAATATTTATGCTATGGAATTTAAGGTTCTCCTCTTTAAGTAAGACAAGAAGTTGAAAGTCACACGGCAGCCAGCTTGCAATGAATATTAACACGGTTGACCGTAAATTGTGAATAAAGCTGGTACAGGAAATAACCGTAGTCATTAAGTTAAAGGATTTACATAACCTTGTCTCTGTTTATTGATCGAACGGAAATATAAAACAGATTTTGTGATATGGCGTCCGTCCTTGATTGAAACAATATATCCGGTCATGATATTCTGTATAGGATCAGATGGCTTTATATATCAATGTATCACCATTAATGATATTAGATAGACTTTTCTTTCTTGAATTATTAATTATATATTTAATAAAAAATAATCAAACGATTTCAGTTGCTTTTCAAATTCTTAAGTTATGCAGAGAATAACATGTGAATAACAAGTGGCACAAGTACAAGTATACGCACACATACTAGAAATCCATTAAATTGTACTGACTGTTATCCTGCGTTAAACTATTTCATTTTGTTTTTAATTTGAAAATAGTGTTTAAATGTTTTTGTTGTATTCTAAAAGACATAATCAAAGATTATTAAAAAGTAACGTAAATCTAACAAAATAATTCACATTTCTCAACGAGATTGTCTGTTTTTTCTCTCTTTGTTTTTGCTATTAAACGTGTTGCATTATAGAAAATTTAAAAATGTTGCAAGACATATGCTTTTTAGACATTGAATATTTTTCAGGCTTAAGTTTTATATTAACTCGGCTGTCAAGTTAATTTGCGAGGGGCAAGCTTAATTTGTTAATTAATGTGCTTTCATAAATATGATGTTTTTTCTAAAAATTCGACTAGATGAGCCTTTAAGCATATACATGTATTATACATGTTTTTAACTAACAAGCCGATCCCTTGAAAAAATGTCCTTGCCTATTATAAAAATCACTTTATTAGAGCTTTTATGTATAATATACTTAGGACATGCTTGTAAAATTTGAATTGCAGCTATAAATACTTCTTGGTACTTCGTTCTAATTTTTTTTTATATAATTATGGCGTAGACAAAAAGGAGAAAACCATATTTAAAGAAATAAATATAGTGCAATAAATATGAAGCAAAATAATGGTACTTGGACATCGTCTTTTCTCCTTTATTATATGTATCAATCTATGAAGGCAACAACTCAAATTGCATGCATTTCAGATCTATTATTTATGTGCACTGCAATTTTCTTCTATGAGCACTATGTATCGGTGAAGCATCCATTTTATTTAAAGTTTTAAAATCAATTCAATTGTTACATCAGTACACATATGACAATCAAGAACGGCGTGCAAAATATCTTCAACGGTACTATTTCTACAAAACGAGCCTATTCTATCTTTTAAATTCATTCCCCGTACCTGCCAGTTTCAAGACGAATGGGTTTTAACGATTAATCTGAATTTACTGAGAGCAGATCAACATGACAGGTGTTTAAATTTGCAATATTCTACTCTTAAGCTAGACTACACATATTTATACAGTCTTGCATTGTTGTTTCCTCGGTCCGACTTCATAATCTAGCTAGTCGTTAAGCATCCATCTGTAGTAATTTCAACAAATAATACAAAGAAACGATGTATGCAGTTGTTTTTTTTTTTCAAGGGAAAATATGCAACTACATTTCTGTTAACAAAATGAGCGTTTACATTGTACACCCAATTTTTATATAAACGGCAAGAATCAACAAGGAAAGGCGGCGTTCAACGAACGAAACCCCACACGACCCAGCAACAACAACCAGTGGCAAGGAATCCAGACGGACCCAAAACAAAAAACGGGACAGGGCACAAGCACGGACAGGTTAATCACTTAAAGTATAAATAATTTGTAACTGATAAGGAATTCAAAGAAAATTCAAAGAAAACAAATAAATGATTGAATAATAGGAAATAATTTGTAACTGATAAGAAATTCAAAGAAAACAAATAAATTATTGAATAATAGGCCCACGAAGTCAAAGGGCACAGGGGAAATGAGACCCGGGATTAAAGAAATAAGACCAGGGGCAAAGTGGAAGATACTTACCGTAGACGAAAAAACAACAGGGGACACAAGCAAAAGTGTCACCAAAACATTATGAAACAACACCTTGTGAAACAAAAAAGTCGTGCAGCTCGGAAAAAAACATGATTAAGTACATTCCCAAAATTAACTTGCATTTGGCAATCAGCAAACCTAAACTAGGTAACAGTTTTAACAGTTATATTCAGGTCAAGATTTTATCAAACAACACCAATGCAACTATATCTAAGAGTTATGAACATTGCATCCGTAAAACAGTTGTGATTGTAACAAGTACAAATGGAATAACTAATATATTTTGACCTTACGTTAAACAATATGATTTGATCAATGGGTAATCTTGTTACTTCTTTCATGACGAGCTATCCCATGCCCTTTCTTCAAGACAAACACCATTATAAATTTGATCAATTTATCTGACCACCAAAACTTTCGAGTGCGCCGTTTCTTATTGCTGGTCCCAAAATGATAATTTGTCCGGTTTTCTTACAAACATTTTTATATATGAAGTTTCATCAATCAGTGCGAGTATATAAAACATCCTTACCTGACCATGCCCATTGTCCTGAAGCTTAACTCATATTTATATATTAGATCATATAAAAGTTAACTCATTTTTATATATAATAAATTTACATTCGTCTTATACCATGGTATTCTACATTTTGGAGGAAAATCACGTTAATTTTTATTATGAAATTATTTCATAACAGGAACATGAAAGCAAAATCATACAAAAATTATAAAATTGGCACAACATAGATTAAATTAACATAATTATTGTTTTCTAATGTATTGCTTGAAAAGTTTTTTTATCTCAAGTGTTACAGGTTTTGCTAAGCTTTTCTTATAAAGATAAGTCACGGACTGATGAAAATTATCGAATGCAACATCTGCCGTAATTACATATTTTACACAAATCCTGCTAACATTTTTGTCGATATCCACAAGAAAAAATGCAATTAAACATACCTCCCATGTGGACATGACAAATGAATGAGGTATATACAGGTGTCATCAGTAAATACAACAAACGAAAATCAGCTTAAATAAATATTCAAAATATTTTCTTAAAAGAATGATTAAATAAATGGAACAAGATATTTTTTAAGTATACTTAATATTTACATCTAACATTTCCTGTTTCTTTCTTAAAGGCCCATTATGCCTAAGAAATGCTGTCATTTTTATGTATCAAACACTTTTTATTTTTGGGTTCTTGTTACAGTTTAATAAAAATGACAGCATTTGTCATAAAGATGAATTATCTTTGCTCCCTTTGTTTTGTTGGAAACTAGTTTAATAATAGTGAATAAGTATTTTATATGAAAGTGAAAATACTACTTTGTTTACATTTTGCTATCTTTACGACACAATATTCCACTTATAGCACTTCTTTTCTTAGCTGTTAAACTTCTAAAATGCTCTAAATCCATTAATAAAACATTATTAAACATATGTTTGACATTTCTAAAGAATTTAATAAATATGGATTTCTTAGACATAATGTGCCCTAAAAGTTGCTATTCAATTTGATAAAAGGTAACCAAGCATTTGTTAACGAGAGGTCATTTCTTATAACATTGTAAATGAACTTGTTGCATGTTGATTAAGAAATGAGAGACACCTGTCGATGCTTTTTATTCCAACTTCCATAATTTAGACATTGTCTGAATTTCTGAAGTTATGTTCATGTTTAAAACGAATCTTTGTAATTCAGCACTGCTGTTTCAATTGTATTTATTTCAATTATTGCGCTACCTGTTTTGAACTTGTACATTAATTGTTGTTGATAATGTCATATTGCTTGTATTGTATCGTCGGTTTTGGGGCGATATTTTTAGGGACGATACTGTGAGTTGATAACGCTACAGTGCGAGTCGTGTTTGTTCTAGTTACTTTTCCGTGTTTAAGCGGTGTGGCACCGCCATTTATAAATTTTGTAAAAGATTTGGCTGTAGATGTCTATAAAGTCACAACATTGTATGTATTTTTGTTTTTTTCCACTCACGGACTGTTACTATATATGATTTACGTTTATACATTGATATATTGTTTTGTACTTTGCTACTATTTGGTGAAATAAGTTTGTAGATTCGTACATTAAATTCTCGTAACAATTTATATCGAATTTCATATGGAACCTTTTTTCAGTGAAGATGTAAAAAGTTTATATTATTTAACCTTAAGTAAAGTACGTTAATTTCTGAATTTCAAGTAAAGATTTATGAATTAAATTACCAGTAGAAATTTGCTTCATTTGAGATGAATGCATGACTTTGATAGAAATTTACCTATAGTACTTAGTATTTTCTTTTTATATATTTCAGCCTTTACCACACATATATATATTCACATCCACACGATAATGAATAAAGCTGATTAAACTGTCTGATAGTAATTGTGTTTGTTCACTTTTACGAGGCAGAACATTGCTTCTTTAAGGATATAAATATTTCAAATGGTTTACTTATATTTATACGTATTGGTTCTAGTTCCTCGGGCTCTTTAAATGCAAATATAGTTCATATAATTATATATTATTACTAAAGGATAGAACATAATAATTCACAAAAGGCGTTTATAAAAGCTAAAAGAACAGTGTACAATATAAAAGAGGAATGTCCAATCATTCCTGTTTATTATGGCTCTTTTGGTCATTTTAGTGGTTAAACTGGTACATAAAAATCAAGGCAAATTTTTATAAATGGACAATTCTTTATTAAAATCATTGAAATATCAAAAGCAATTTTATTAACAGATCAAATATTTACATACACAATTCACATTTCTAAATTAACTTCTGATATATCTAACACTTCTTGACCACAATTATTCTGCTACAACATAATGTTCGGTGCCCGAACATTTTGTGAAATGAAAAATAAATGAATTACTTCATTGACTAGACTAAATCATCAAATCAAAGTTTTAACTAAAAATGTTAGGGCACCGAACAATTTCCAAATTAAAACAAAGATTAACTGACAATAAACCGAAGCATTAAATACAAGATTTCATTCAAAATGTTAGGGCACCGAACATTTTGCAAAAAATGATTTACTAAAGATGGACGCAAGTGTTTAGTCAATGTTTTAACTAAAAATGTTAGGGCACCGAACAATTTCCAAATTAAAACAATGATTTACTGACAATAGACCGATGCATTAAATACAAGTTTTCATTCAAAATGTTCGGGCACCGAACAATTTCCAAATTAAAAAATGATATACTGACGATAGACTTAAGTGTTAAATCAATGTTTTAACTAAAAATGTTAGGGCACCGAACAATTTCCAAATTAAAACAAAGATTAACTGACAAAAGATCGGGCTTGTTAAAAATCGGGCACCGAACAATTTCCAAAATAAAACAAAGATTAACTGACAATAGACCGAAGCATTAAATACAAGTTTTCATTCAAAATGTTCGGGCACCGAACAATTTACAAATTAAAAAAATATTTACTGACGATAGACTTAATTGTTAAATCAATGTTTTAACTAAAAATGTTAGGGCACCGAACAATTTCCAAATTAAAACAAAGATTAACTGACAATAGACCGAAGCATTGAATACAAGTTTTCATTCAAAATGTTCGGGCACCGAACAATTTCCAAAATAAAAAAAAGATTTACTGACGATGGGCTTAAGTGTTTAATCAATGTTTTAACTAAAAATGTTAAGGCACCGAATAATTTCCAAATTAAAACAAAGATTTACGGACAATAGACCGAAGCATTAAATACAAGTTTTCATTCAAAATGTTCGGGCACCGAACAATTTACAAATTAAAAAATGATTTACTGACGATGGGCTTAAGTGTTTAATCAATGTTTTAACTAAAAATGTTAGGGCACCGAACAATTTCCAAATTAAAACAAAGATTTACTGACAATAGACCGAAGCATTAAATACAAGTTTTCATTCAAAATGTTCGGGCACCGAACAATTTACAAATTAAAAAATGATTTACTGACGATAGACTTAAGTGTTTAATCAATGTTTTAACTAAAAATGTTAGGGCACCGAACAATTTCCAAATTAAAACAAAGATTTACTGACAATAGACCGAAGCATTAAATACAAGTTTTCATTCAAAATGTTCGGGTACCGAACAATTTACAAATTAAAAAAATATTTACTGACGATAGACTTAATTGTTAAATCAATGTTTTAACTAAAAATGTTAGGGCACCGAACAATTTCCAAATTAAAACAAAGATTTACTGACAATAGACCGAAGCATTGAATACAAGTTTTCATTCAAAATGTTCGGGCACCGAACAATTTCCAAAATAAAAAAAAGATTTACTGACGATGGGCTTAAGTGTTTAATCAATGTTTTAACTAAAAATGTTAGGGCACCGAACAATTTCCAAATTAAAACAAAGATTTACGGACAATAGACCGAAGCATTAAATACAAGTTTTCATTCAAAATGTTCGGGCACCGAACAATTTACAAATTAAAAAATGATTTACTGACGATGGGCTTAAGTGTTTAATCAATGTTTTAACTAAAAATGTTAGGGCACCGAACAATTTCCAAATTAAAACAAAGATTAACTGACAAAAGACCGAAGCATTAAATACAAGTTTTCATTCAAAATGTTAGGGCACCAAACAATTTACAAATTAAAAAAAAGATTTACTGACGATAGACTTAAGTGTTTCATCAATGTTTTAACTTAAAATGTTAGGGTACCGAACAATTTCCAAATTAAAACAAAGATTTACTGACAATAGACCGAAGCATTAAATACAAGTTTTCATTCAAAATGTTAGGGCACCGAACATTTTGCAAATTAAAAAAAAAGATTTACTGATGATGGACTTTAATGTTTAATCAATGCTTTTACTAAAAATGTTAGGGCACCGAACATTTTGCAAATTAAAACAAAGATTTACTGACAATAGACTGAAGCAAGTTTAAATACAAGTTTTCATTTAAAAAGTTAGGGCACCAAACAATTTACAGAACTACAATATACCATGTACAAAATATATAAAAGGGACTTTTTTTAAGCATTAAAGAATTCACTAATGGAAAATTTAGGGCACCGAACATTTTGTAAAATTTCAAAAATTACTTTCTTTATTTCAAATAAGTTTTAAAAATCATAAAAACTTAATGACTTTGAAAAAAAAAATGTTCAGCACTTTTGCAAAATTAGAAACAAAGGCAAAAAGAAATGAATTATTGTAAATCAGTGTTTTAATTCAAAATGTTTGGACGTAAAACAATTAACAAGTTAAAAAAAAAGATTTACCGACAATCGATAGAACCATTAAATACAAGTTTTCATTCAAAATGTTAAAGCACCGAAAATTTTGGAAATTAAAACAAGAGCATCGCTAGTTGGAGCATTATATGCCCGAAAGTGTTTTTTTTTTAGTAAGGATGAAGCATTTGTAAGACATGGGAATTAAAATGTTTTACTTAAACAGATGGACAGAAAGACGCCAGGGATATAACATGATATAAGCAAAATTTTTTTAGGACATATAATTAATGTAATCAATATAAGCTGTAGGTTGATTAATACTCAAGTTATTGAGCGAAAACCATTTTCAGTGACCTTGACCTTGTGACCCAAAATTATTAGGGGTCTTCTACACAATACTGACAATCATCCAATGAAGTTTGAACACTGTGGGCGAAATGGAACTTTAGTTATGCTCAAGAAACCACAATTTTCAGTGTAAGGATCATTGTGACCCTGACCTTTGACCTTAAGACCTCAAAATTAATAGGGGACTTCTACCTAATATGGACAATCATCCTATGAAGTTTGAATATTGTGGGCCAAATGGAACATAAGTTATGCTCCGGAAACTGTTTTCAGTTTTAAGATAATAGTGACCTTGACTTTTGACCTTGTGACCCCAAAATCAATAGGGGTGTTCTACTCAATATGGACAATCATCCTATGAAGTTTGAATATTGTGGGCCAAAAGGAACATAAGTTAAGCTCTGGAAACTGTTTTCAGTTTTAAGGTAATAGTGACCTTGACTTTTGACCTTGTGACCCCAAAATCAATAGGGGTGTTCTACTCAATATGGACAATCATCCTATGAAGTTTGAATATTGTGGGCCAAAAGGAACATAAGTTAAGCTCTGGAAACTGTTTTCAGTTTTAAGGTAATAGTGACCTTGACCTTTTCTTGTGACCAAAAAATCAATAGGGGTCTTCTACTCAATATGAACAATCATCCTATATGTTAAAGTATTGTGGGCCTAATGGAACTGTAGTGTCAAGGTAATAGTGACCTTGACCTTTGACCTTGTGACACCAAAATCAATAGGGGTCTTCTTCCCAATATTGACAATCATCCTATGAAGTTTGAATATTGTTGGCCAAATGGAACTTAAGTTATGCTCTGGAAACTGTTTTCAGTGTTAAGCTAATAGTGACCTTGACCTTTGACCTTGTGACCCCAAAATCAATATGGGTCTTCTACCCAATATGGACAATCATCCTATGAAGTTTGTTTATTGTGGGCCAAATGGAACTTAAGTTATGCTCTGAAAATGTTTTCAGTGTCAAGGTCATAGTGACATTGACCTTTGACCTTGTGACCTCAAAATCAATAGGGGTCTTCTACCCAATATGGACAATCATCCTATGAAGTTTGTATATTGTGGGCCAAATTGAACTTAAGTTATGCTCCGGAAACTGTTTTCAGTGTTAGGTAATAGTGACCTTGACCTTTGACCTTGCGACCCCAAAATCAATAGGGGTCTTTAATTCAATATGGACAATTATCCTATGAAGTTTGAATATTGTTGGCCAAATGGAACTTAAGTTATGCTTCGGAAACTGTTTTCAGTGTCAAAGTCATAGTGACCTTGACCTTTGACCTCAAAATCAATAGGGGTCTTCTACCCAGTATGGACAATCATCCTATGAAGTTTGTTTATTGTGGGCCAAATGGAACTTAAGGTATGCTCTGGAAACTGTTTTCAGTGTTAGGCAATAGTGACCTTGACCTTTGACCTTGTGACCCCAAAATCAATAGGGGTCTTTTAAACAATATGGACAATCATCCTATGAAGTTTGAATATTTTGGGCTGAATGGAACTTAGGTCATGCTCCGGCAACCAAATTGCTAACGGACGGACGGACAGACAGAAGGATGCCATGGGGTATAACATTATTTTACATAATATGCCCGAAAAAAAGATTTACTGACAATAGATAGAAGCATTTAAATACAAGTTTTCATTCAAAATGTTACAGCAGAGAACATTTTACAAAATGAAAAAAGAATTATATTCTTACAGTCTAAAGCATTAAAACAAATTTACAGATATATAAATATAATTCTAACACATCTACAATTTTTCTAACATATGTACAGTATAAGTTAGTCTTCTACAATTAAAAATGTAATGGCATTTTACAGACTTTAAAAATTGACTGAAAAACTTGCAATGATGTTTTTGAAAAAAAAAACAAAAAAAAACTACAACATTTAACTAGGTTTGATCAAACAGAACAAGAATACTTACTAACATTTGGCAGACTTGAAATTAAAAAAAAGGCTTTCTTACATGTTACAAGACAAAACAGTTTTCAAAGTTTCATGAAAATCAAGGGTTGTTTAAATGTTTGATGAAATGCTACTAGCTTAATGTTTGGCCACCTACTATATAACCAAGAGTAAAAATATTTAGTTCCGCCTTATTGAATTCCCGGAGGTACATCAACAAAAAAGACTAAGCATTTTCTACTTATATAAGAAGCAATAATTATTTATTTTAAAAGTACAAAACACACTTTTCTACACAAATATTACTCCGATGAAAATTAATGTCAGCAATGTAAGCAACAAGGCACAGATATCGCCGAAGATTAACGAGAGCGTGAAAATCAGAGACTCAATATGTGAAATATGAAGACTTTGTAATAAGTAGTAACCATAATAATAAGTGGAAATCATATAACCATTCAAGGCCCCTGTGACCTTGACATTTTACTTAGTGACCCAAAAATCAATAGGGGTCATCTACTAGTTACGACCAATTAATATGTGATATATGAAGACTTTGTGATGAATTATAACAAAGATAATGAGCAGAAGCCATTCTGACATTTGAGGCCCCTGTGACCTTGACCTTTGACGTAATGACCCAAAAATCAATAGGGGTCATCTACTAGTTATGACCAATCAATATGTGAAATATGAAGACTATGTGATGAATTCTTTTCAAGATAATCAGCAGAAACCCTTCTGACATTTAAGGCCTCTGTGACCTTGACCTTTGACCTAGTGACTTCAAAATCAATAGAAGTCATCTACTATAACGACCAATCACTATGTGAAGTATGACGACTTTGTGATGAATACTTTACAAGATAATCAGCGACACCATTTTGACATTTAAGGCCCCTGTGACCTTGACCTAGTGACCCCAAAAACGATAGGGGTCATCTTCTAGATATGACCAATTAATATGTGAAATATGAAGACTTTATGATGAATTATTTTCAAGAAAATCAGCGGAAACTATTCTGACATTTAAGGCTCCTGTGACCTTGACCTTTGACCTAGTGAACCCAAAATCAATATGGGTCATCTACTAGTTATGACCAATCATTATGTGAAATATTAGACTATATGATAAATATTTTTCAAGATAATAAGTGGAAACCATGTGGTCTACCGACGGACTGACATTAGCAAAACAATATACCCCCCCTCCTTCAAAGGGGGTAGGGGCATACAAATTCAACACATCATTTCTCCCCAATGAGATATATCCATCTATAATGTATTAAGTTTCACTAACATGTAGATATCTGCTTTTGATGGATGGATAGATGGACATTCCGACCCATTTATTTAGTTGTTAAAATGTTATGAAAACATAATGATTCTTGGTGTTTTACTGCATACTATTGTTTGTTCATTCAACATGTTACACATGCACTTTTTGCACTAAAATTGCACCTGTCAACATCTCTCTTTAAAGCCATATAGATATAGTTAACAAACAATATTCAACAACCATCTTCAGTATCAAATGGAAGTTTCAACAAAACTTATGCAAAGTTTAAGCACATGTTCCATCCAAACATGTTTCTGTTCCTCTAAGATGAATAGGGAAAATCTTCTTAACAACAATATCTGAAAATAAACAAAAAAAAACTATTTTACTTTTTTTATATTTCACAATTTGATGAATACAGTACTTCATATTCAATTTATATACTGTGACATTGATTAAGATATGCAATTGCCTTTAAAAGACAGACATTTATTTAGAGGCCAAATTATTCAACAAATTTACTAACTAAACTTAAGAATAATAATTATTTATGTCTACATTTGCATATCAACTATAGTCCATATAATACATTTAAATGTTTATATTGCATCATTATTTTTTGAGTAAGTTTAAGGTGAAAGACAAGAATCATTCACAAATTTCTTTATAGGGCCAAGCCATTTTTACTTAACAAAATATATGCTCTCTTTAGAGGTGATATATAAAAGGGTAATTGATCTTTAAATTTCCTCAAGACAAGAGGACTGTGATGACTAAAGAGTTTCAAATGGTTGATGAACAAAACAGGCAAAGAGAATTGTATTTGGTAAAGTACTGTCTTAAGTATCATTTTAGCACATTTTGTAGATATTGTACAAGTACTTACTTAATTTAACTGTAACCAATATATCTATTTGTTGAAGGTAACCATTTTTATCCAAGATATGACCTGAAATAATGGTAATATTTACATTATAACAATTAACAAATGCATATTTAATGTGGTCCAAAGGAATGCTGTAGTAACTGGAACAATACTGTCTCAACCAATATCAGATATTTGATGAATATTCAATTCAAAGAACAGAGTTCAGATAAGCAGACAATGGGGTGTGCTTGGCTTAGATAAGTTGACTTCAAATCACTTGCAACTCCCACTGACGACTCTGTGTACTTTCATGTGAGGAAACTACATAAATCAAACATCTTACAGAATGTTGGTTTATCTACTCAGGTACCTGCTCATGCCTGACATAATGCATGAATACACTTTTATTCACTGCTATAACTTTGATCAAGGGACTTTAGAATAGCACGCAATACATTATCTACTAATGGTAGCTGCATTAACCAATTCATTTTGAATTCCTATCATTCATGCAGAAGTTAAAACCCTAAAATCCCTTAAACACCACAACAACTTTGTACTCAATAGTCAATTCACTTACATATTCTTCTTTTGATTAGTTTGTAATCACCAGTCTCCTCCATCACATATCTATTTTGCTTGGCTCAGCTTACAGGCTTGGAACCTGAAATTTTAAGCAACTATTTTTTAACTGTTGTACCATTACAAACATATTCAATTGTGTTATAGTATAAATTTAAATTTTAGGAAAATAATAAGTTTTAGGGTAAATAAATACAGATAAATGCTAAACCTGATAAATTTCTGAAGTAGACATTGTCTAGCTTTCATTTATAAAACTTTCATTATCAATTTGGTCAGCTAACAATAAAGCCTGGCTCTTTACTGGTAGTAAAGGCGGCAGTGACCTTCGATTCCTGCTGGCCAGCAGGTTGCTATGAAAGTCAATGGTACTGGTTACTATAGAAAATCAAATTTTGCTATGGAAGTCAATGGTTCTTATGGAAAGTCTGTAACTGATATGAAAAGAAAAGTCAACAGTTGCTGTGGAAAGATAAAGGTTGCTTAAATTGGAAGATAAGACACTGGTTGCTATGGATTCCACTGGTTACTAACTTACTAAGAATTAAGTTGATGCTGGTAGAGATCATAGGTACAATGTATGTACTTAAGAAATTTATTTCAATGGTTATGGAACTTCCAGAAAATTACTGGTTATTAAGGGAAGTAAATTTCATCATGGAAAGTCATGGTTGCTATGGCAGTCTCCAACTGGTATGAAATATCACTAGTTGCTATGGAAAGTAAATGGTTGCTATGGGAGTCATTGGTTGCTTTGTAAAGTCACAGATTGCTATGGCTGTCACTGATTGCTATGAAAAGTCACTGGTCCCAGTGTCATCATTCCCCCCCTACTTTCTTAATGGTGCCAGTACCAAACAAATGGGGAAAAAATGTATCACATGCACTCAAATTGAGAATTTAACATAATATGTACCAAGCATTCGTGGTGAATTTTCTAATCCAGGGAGACATTAGTACTATGCATAATATACACTTTTAAACCATGTTTTACAAACAATAAGACACTTAAATCTAATGAGTCAACTTGTTTTCCTATTTGAATATTAGAAAACTCATAGTACATAAATTATATAAATGTTCAGGAGTAAACAATATACTGGGTACGAATATGGCAATATGGGTCATGTGGTTAGATTTGTTTTTTCATCACATATCACTTAACAATATGGAAAAGCTCTGCCATTACTGATTTTTTTTACCTTTAAATTTACGAATTCTTGTAGGGAATTTTCAACTTTGACCCTAAGGGCAAAAAATTTCTAAGCAATTAAACTAGCTGTTACAGTTTCCACATAAGCTTGATATTCTAACTTCATGTACATGTTTTTTGTATTACTCAGAATATATGCTTTATCTTATAGTGTAATAGAATTTAAGTCAAGCCAGTAAAATTTTCTATGTCAATTGTCATCCATTAGAACCATTAGGGCACAGTCATACATACATGTGTACAATGTATTTGAAAAAAATGGCAGCTATAATTTAACCCATTACCAGATATATACACCTTTCTATTCTAAGCCCCCCCCCCCACCCTTTTGTTGTCTCAAATGGTGAAAAAAATGCCTTATTTAGGGCCCAAACACCTGTTTTGTTTGAGAAATACTGTTTAAACTAGAACTCTGCGAGTCGGATGTGTCGCCTTGTGAAGAATGTAGTTTAGGAGAAATGGCCAGGACAAAAATGGAATTTGAAAATCAACAAAGGGCAATAACTCAAAAAATAAGAAATGCAGAGCAGCAGTTTCTATGCACGGCACTTCTTATCAATAAGATCTATCATCCTATTAAGTTTCATATCTAAAGCTTTTATAATTATTGAGAAATGACCTGGACAAAAATAAAGTATGAAAATAAACAAAGGACAATAACTCAAAAAATAAGAAATGCAGAGTACCAGTTCTTGGGCACTGCACTTCTTCTTAATGAGATCTATCATCCTATGAAGTTTCAAGTCCATAGCTTTTTTACTTTAGGTGAAATGGCCTGGACAAAAATAAAGTATGAAAATTAACAAAGGGCAATAACTCAAAAAATAAGAAATGCAGAGTACCAGTTCTTGTGCACTGCACTTCTTCTTAATGAGATCTATCATCCTATGAAGTTTCAAGTCCATAGCTTTTTTACTTTAGGAGAAATGGCTCGGACAAAAATAAAGTATGAAAATTAACAAAGGGCAATAACTCAAAAAATAAGAAATGCAGAGTACCAGTTCTTGTGCACTGCACTTCTTCTTAATGAGATCTATCATCCTATGAAGTTTCAAGTCCATAGCTTTTATACTTATGGAGAAATGGCTCTGACAAAAATAAAGTATGAAAATTAACAAAGGGCAATAACTCAAAAAATAAGAAATGCAGAGTACCAGTTCTTGTGCACTGCACTTCTTCTTAATGAGAACTATCATCCTATGAAGTTTCAAGTCTATAGCTTTTATACTTTAGGAGTAATGGCCCGGACAAAAATGAAGTATGAAATTTAACAAAGGGCAATAACTCAAAAAATAGGAAGTGCAGAGTATCGGTTCTTGTGCACTGCACTTCGGGTCATTGTAAGAAGCATGCATACCAAGTTTGAAGTCAATCCAACTTATAATGACTGACTTATGCTCCGGACAAGCTTAAGGGGACGCCAACACCGACGCCGACAACGACGACGACGCCGCCAACAAAAGTAATCCCTATATGTCGCCTTTTTCAAGGCGACACAAAAAGTGACCACTTTTTCGGCGCCACCCACCCCCCTGATCCAAAAGATACATCAGGGGGTTGCCAGAAGGGGTATGTGCCCCCTTCTGTTTGGGGGTTTTGATCGAGGGTGGCAGTCCCCATCATCACTTTATTTTCTGAACATAATTTGGACAATTTTAGTACACATCAACCTCATTATTTGCAATCAAATAATCAATTTAAATAGCAAAAAGTAATCATTCATTTATATAATTATTTATTTTTTATCAAAATTTTGGTTGAATAAACTTGTGACACCAGTGGTCTGTGTAGCAATAAGCATATTGAAGATTGAGATTTCAATTAATTGAGTTTTGGGATGAATTTAATTTAACAAATTAGGCTGTATATCTTGAGCTGTTGTTCATCCCTATCAAGGGGAAAAATCAGTTTTAAACATTTTCCACTTTTAAAGTGAAACATTTTTGGGGTGATAAATCTGGATCTGGGAGAAATCATTAGAAATCTATAATTGTGAGGCACATTTATAAATAAATAAACTACATGTATCAAAAGTGTATAAACCTAAAAGGTCATTATGAGTCTGAAGATTAAAACATTATTGTTAAAATTAAAACAAAATCTAAAACACCTGAATGAAAGGTCAATATCTGTGTATGGTTGGGGACAACTAAAACCAGACTACTAGTCTAGTCAATATACCCTAATTTGGGGGTCAACCTAGAACTACTGGTATAGTAGCGTAGTCAGAGCAAGTTTTAAAACGGAAAAAATCATTACATAAAACCGATTTTATCTTTTTAATTGCAAACGCAAAATTTCGGGACTTTTTATGGTAAGCACTTAAGATTCTTTAAGTTCTTCAGTGAGGTGTTGATAAGAATTCTTTTGCAATTAGTTCTAGGTGTATCTTTACTTTTACTGGCCTATACAACCAAACCCAGACAGCCCTGAATTAGTTTGATTTAGTTTTTTTCTTCTTTTTCCAGGTAGTTGATCTAATATCAGATGCTTTTTTTATCAACAATAAATGCATGTTTCTTTTATAATTAATAAATCTATTTCAACTTAATTCTTTCATAAACGGTAATCTTCTTATGTCCAGGGCAGTCATTGAATTTATGGTTTTGAATTTACTGGCCCGAATTCTAGATTTGAATTTATCCTACTATATATTTAACTACATTTTCTCTAATATTTACACTCAGACTGGCCCTAACAAATTTTCACTGGCCATGGGCCACCGGGCCAGTGCTAAATTCGATGACTGCCAGGGATAAAAAAGTCCACTTGTCTGCTGGTATTTACGAGAAGGACTGAGGCAGGAGCTTGTCCGGAACTTGACGGGTGGAAATTTGCCAATGTGCTAGACCACTTGAATTATCATAATCTATTTGTTTACATTTTACAATTGAAAACTGGAAACAAAGCTTGGTTTTAGGTTATGTATAAATTTTGCACTTTATAAAGCTCTGTAATGTTAATTCTAACTTGGTTACAATGTGCGACCTGCATGTGCCTGACAATGTTCTATATTGATTCTGAACTTAAATTTGAAAATTTTATAAAATGTGTGGGTAAATTCCATTGTCAATGATAGGAATTTGATTTCATATTAACCCACTGGTAGCATAGTATATTGCAGGACGAGAAGAAATTTGAAGCAACTCTGAAAATTGTTTTTGATCCCAGGCCCCGTGTTCACAAAGATTTTAGGATCAGGGTCAAGATCAGGATCAAATTCAAGAACTCAAATATTTTCCATTGTTTATCCACATAGATTAGATATATTTAATATTAATTGATAAAATTGGACTTAAAATAATATGTTTATGGAATTTTAGAATAAACTAATTGTTATTTTTGCAAGATATTGGCATTTTATATTGATCTTGATCCTAAAATTGATCCTTATTTTGATCCGATTATTTCTGATTTTGATTTGTTATTTGTTCATTTTATGCCAAAATAGGTTTGTTTCTTTGCAAATCAGCAAAAATTTACATTTTGAATAAGTACCATTTCATTCTAGCACCAATACTATTAATTTTTGTTTTATAAAACAATGAAAATAAAATCAGGATCAATTGATCCTGATCTTTTCTTAGTGAACATTACATGGGTGACCTGATATTATCCCCTACCGCTACCCCCATCTCTCCAGTGATTGTTATAACCCCAAGAATATAAATAAAAGTCAATTTCCGCAATGCCATTTAGAATCTAGTATCAATAAACTGACACTAGATTCTACTAGGCAACTTTCATTATACCTCTATTGAAATGTAGATCGAACTGGTGTACTTAAAAATTGGTGTAATGAAAATTGTGTAATAGTGTCATGTTGTTGTTGTTATGAATAGCTAGGCTATATAGAAATGTTGAAATGGTAGGGAAGGATGGGGGGGGGGTAGTCTCAATATTTCGACTGCAAGACAGACCGATTTTATAATCTGAAATTTCATAGATGTGTCAAGGGCGACCATCATCTATATAAGAAAAAGCCCTAAAGCGCACAATTTGTTGGGCTAGGGGCGTGGCGGCGGGCCTGCAGGACAGGGCAGACCACGAGACAGGGCGGACTGTGACTCGAGACTAGGCGGACCATATTTTGGGACAGGGCGGACAGTCACTACCTATACGAAAAATCAGCATGGCTTTTATGAAAAACAGGACCGATTCAGGCCTGTTTTGAACCAGAATTGGCAAAATCAGGGTGAAATAGACCCTGAATTTTCAAGAAATCTCACATGGTATAATTCAAGTTTTTTCTACCCTGACATCGTCTTCATTTTGGTAAAAGACCGGGTGGAGGCAGGAATATTTGCACTTTGAAAATATTTTGACACAGATTTTACTGACTTGGAGAAATATAAGCAAAATCTACCCAGATATTTCAAAGTTAGAAAATTTTCAAGAACCAGTTTCAATAAAGTCTTAAAAGTTCTTCATTTCCAGCCTGATTTTTCTTAGTTACTGTACTGTAGACTAGATTCTAACAACAAAAAACTCACCAAAAGCTACAAAATGTATCCGTGTTCGTTCATTTCCCCTTCCACATCACAAATATCCCTTTTGAAGTTTGTTTTCTCCGACACATAATCTTTTTTGATGACCGAATACACAGAGGTAATCACACAACGGGGTCAACGCAGTTGATGACGCAAAATTGGACGACTTCATTTTCACGCCATTGAAGGGGTGTCCAGTCCGATGACAGTGTGTAAACGTTTTAATGATATTTCTGATGAATCAACATTTCAATTATTCATAATTGATGGAAAGGATAATTTAATTATTCTATAAAACCTGGGACAAAAGATATTTTAAGTCACAGATAAACGAAAATGCTGTCACGAAAATTGTGTCTTGCATACGGAGTACCTGACTCCCCCGTGTAAGCGTAAAGATTTGTCCGTTGCCGCTGAAACTCTTTGAACTTCGAGCGTGTGCCTGTGTAGTTTAAAGACACGCAAAGCTGAGGTTTAAACGGGTAAATTAATGTGATCTTACAAGAGGTGCTGTAGACTTGCGGGTTGTTTCTTAAAGACTAGGTGAGTAAATTTACTAACTACTGTACATATATATAGATTCTGATAATTTTTTTAATTTTGTCATTTATTTACAAGTAGATTTTTTTATAGATAGAATTGGTGAGTTTTCCCATTGATTTTACCTAAAATATGTTTAATCTTGTTATTCATGAAATAGAGTGAAATAAGAATCCCTAAAGAAAAATTGCAATATAGATCTAATATCAAAATATTTAAATTAAAACGAATCCATTTTTTTGTAATATTGTTCTTTTTTTAATACTTTGATTTAGATATAGATCTAGTCTGGCCTTAATTTTTCAGAAAGATGTAGTGGCTCAAATGTCTTATAGTCTTATCACAGTAAATACTTCAGTGACAGACAGCTATGACTTCAAAACAGGGATTCAGACTGAAATACAAAAAATATGTCAGTAAAGATCAATAATTGAAGAGATTTTATGGATGGGAGTGGGACTCACATGAAATAGAGTTTCCAAGGTATGTATAATTTTTTAAAGCAATTTGCTTGAACCATCTTTAAGTACCAAAAAAAATAGGGAATATTTTGTGTGAAACATTGTTTAAGAATTTCAATATTGACAACAGTAAACTTGAGTAAGCGAGTATTAGGTTTCCTTGCATTATTTTCCTCACTGTACGTTTGTTTGCCAACTCTTGTTGATGATCAGTTCATGAACTCTCTGGTTTTACACTATGTTGATTAATTAATTAATACATAAACTGTAACTGAAAAGCAAATTTTACACTAAAGCACCAAAGTTACAATGAAAAATGAAGAAGTAACAGAAATAAAGCACTGAAATGATGTATTTATAAAAAAAAGTATTTGTGAACACTAAATTCCTTAATTTTGAAAAAAAAATCAGTATTTTTTGCTCTGAAAAAGAAAATATTTAATTTGAAATAAATTATTTTTTTTTAATTTTTTAACATCAAGTGGACCTATGAGTTTATTAAGATAATATTTAAGTTTATATGAATTTATAACAAATATAATCTTTTGTTATTCTGTGTTTATAAACTAAGGGTACAGAAGGGGACGGATGTTACAGAATTGAACTAAAAATTCTTTTTACAGTAGTACGAAACTTATCTTGTTCTTATGATGCATGATAGAGAAGTAGTAAGCTTTGCAACTGTATAGGAATGTTTCACACAACAAATAAAATACCATTTAAAAAAAATAGAAGAAACAAACACAAAATCCATAACAGGATAATTATATAGAAAGAGGTGCAAACGATAGAGATGTTAAAAGTATCTTTGTGATTAAAATTGGTCAATTGTTAAAACATAAATTCTTTAGCCTTAAATAGTTAACAAACCAACAAACCATGTATCCCAGCCCCTCATAAAACAGTGGGATATGGATCCTAACTCTATACACACAGAAGGGGCTGGCACTTTATTGGAAGTTTATGAGCTGTATATTGGGAGCTGCGTAGATTGTATATTTGGAAGTGTGATATATTACAAAACAGTAGGGGTGCCAATTAAGCCCTTAGGGTGATATATATTATGCTTAAAAACAGTGGGGGGAGGGATTACCATTTTCATACAATTTGACCCATTTAATTATTGTTAATAAAGTGAAAGAAACTTGTAAGGGTGTCTACCAAGTTTGTTCAAATAAAAGCCCTGGGGTCAAAATTGGCCCCGCCCCGGGGGTCATTGATTTTCCTTATATGTGTATAGCAAAAACTTAAAAAATCTTCTTTGAAAAAACCCAAATAGCTAGAGTTTAGATATTAAGCATGAAACATCTTCTAGTGAGTGTCTACCAAGTTTGTTCAAATAAAAGCCCTGGGGTCAAAATTGGCCCCGCCCTGGGGGTCATTGATTTTCCTTATATGTGTATAGCAAAAACTTAAAATCTTCTTTGAAAAAACCCAAATAGCTAGAGTTTAGATATTAAGCATGAAACATCTTCTAGTAAGTGTCTACAAAGTTTGTTCAAATAAAAGCCCTGGGGTCAAAACTGGCCCCGCCCCAGGGGTGTCATTGTTTTTAACTATATGTGTATAGTAAAAACTTAAAAAAATCTTCTTTTAAAAAGCCCAATGAGCTAGAGCTTAGATGTTTAGCATGAAACATCTTCTTATGGGTTGGGGGGGGGGGGGGGGGATGGGGCTATATACAGGTGAGCGACCTCAGGGCCATCATGGCCCTCTTGTTTTGAAAATACATAGATTTATATTGTGGTTTTTCTTTGTCTTAGTAATGCTTAAATCAAAATGATTTTTAATAAACCAGTATCTTGCAATTAATTATTACGCAGCCGTTTTTTGAAACTACCTAAATGAAAATGGTAATCATGATCAGTTGCCCAGCAATATAGGCTACTATTAAAACAAATCGTTACCCTTATTATAGTAAACATTTTTATTCATTTCACCATCCTTTTTATGTAAAATCTTATTCAATTACACAGAATTTTGGCAATTTAAATCTTACAAGAGAAAGGATTAAGATCTTTATATCCCTCTATTATTGTACTTAATCGTATCGGCATTGTCCACCGTATCCCCCAATGACGTCATCCACTAAGGGCGACAACTTGAATACTGTCTTAAATGAAAGGGTCTATTGTGAGGAAATGCCACATTCAAAAACCACAACTATCTTTAATTGCCCACAACCATAACTCTATTTCAATTCTTTTACAAGGTTTCTGTTACTATAACTTTCTCATTTCCGAAGCAGTCTTGCAGTCTTGCGAAGCAGTCTTGCAGTCTTGCGGGGGTATTAATCACATTTTGTGATAAGTCAAGTTTGCTTAGGCCAAAAAATAAATCTTGTTTTCTGGTTCGCCTACTGACTGTATATTTTACCCCTTACCGATTTGTCATAATGACATGGGATTTATTTATATTTAAAGCAGCACTTTGCATATATGTTATCGGTTTATCTGTCAACCCCCAGAAAAATCCCTACCTACTGACTCTGTTCATTTAGGGGACTGTGACCAGAAACAAGTTGTTTTTTTTATGCCCCCGCCATATTTCCCCAACGGTATTACACATCAACTCAAATATGACATATGGATATGTCATGAGAAAATACAGGTCAGGTTTGAATTTAATCATGGTTCGATAATTTTTGGCAGAGTTATGCCCCTTTTACTTTGAAAATAATATGAAATTTTCAGTTTCCTTTCCATTATCTACCCAACGGTATTACACATTCAACTCAAACTTGACATATGGATATGTTATGAGAAAATATATGTCAAGTTTAATTTTCGTCATGGTTCGATGATTTTTGGCAGAGTTATGCCCCTTTTACTTTGAAAATAATATGAAATTTTCAGTTTCCGTTCATTATTTCCCCAACAGTATTACACATTCAACTTAAATTTGACATATGGATACGTCAAAGAAATGCACAGGTCAAGTTCGAATTTGGTCATGGTTCGATGATTTTTGGCAGAGTTATGTCCCTTTAACTTTGAAAAAAAGGAAATTTTCAGTTCCCATTCATTATCTCCCCAACAGTTATACAATTATTCAACTCAAATTAAAGATATGGATATGTCATAAGAATACATTGGTCAATTTTCGAATTTGGTCATGGCTTGATGATAGCTGACAGAGTTATCCCTCTTGAATTTTGAATAAAAAATCAGAAATTTTAAGTTTCCGTTCATTTTCTCACATTCAGCTCAAATTTGACATATAGATACATATTAGGAATAAGCAGTTAAAGTTTGAATTTGGTCATGGTTCCATGATTTTGGACAAAGTTATTTTTCTTGAATGTTTCAGCACTCATACTTTTGTGGAAATGTATGAAGCCATTATTTTGGCTACAAATATGCAATATGCATTTTACAAAAGGTTAACACTGAATAGTTTCAGTGCCTTGAACTTTGTTTAAAAATGGTTTGTGTTAACATTGAATAGTTTTAAGGGCTTTGAACTTAAAATGGAAACAATAATTTGTGCAAACAACAGGGCTCAAGCTAGGTTCAAAATTTAGGGAGAAGTCACTTCTCCCTCCAGCTGATTTAGGGAGAAGTGGGGAGACTTAAGGGAGAAGTGAGGAGTTTCATATATCGATGTTTGTTGTATGTTATCGCAATTATGTTGACTCACTGTTCATATCTTATTAAATGAATTGGATTTGTGTTACAACAGAATATTTAATTTTAATTTAAAACAGAGACATAGATAGCTATTATTATAACTATTGTTATCTATGTCTCTGTTTAAAAGTAGTTTGAAACAAGTAATATGAATGAGTATCATGTAATGCAACCATTGCATTAGATGAAGATAAAAAAAGCCATTGTTGATTCCTATCATGGATCATATCAGAGGTGGATTAACAGTTATTTCCTTCTGATTTACTATTAAAAAGCTTGCGCCGGACATTATATTCATATTCACTTATGTTGTAAAGAAAATAAAAGTAAATACCGAAAGAAACGATCTTTAATTTCACTTCATTTGTAATAAATACAGTGTAATACGCCGTTAATCTTATCAAATTTAACTCGTCGACAAAAAAGGTTATCATAACTTTCATTTAAAATTACCGTTACAGTTATATGTCGAGCGGTTCCGCTTAATTCTGACAATCATTCGATAGTGAAAATTTAATTGACGTTTGATCCGTCCATCATAAATAATTGTTATGTAGGTAGTTGTATGTTAGCGATTTAATGATTGGTTAAATAATGTCGCCTCGATTAAAACGTGAATTACGATTGGTTTCTCGCACGTATCGGTAATCTCGCGGTGGGCGGAGTCTAATTGTTCTTTGAGCGTCTGTTAATTAGACTTTTATGACATGTTGGTAAACAAACGGATTAAAGACATTTCGCGTTGATTGAGATGCATGACAGTCCCTTTTTCCGGCGGCGAGGGTAAACAAAGCAAACACACACCACATGTTATTCACAGTTATTGTTGGTAATCTACAATAATGGATCAATAAAATCAGGCGACTTCATCTTCGCTTTCATGTAGGATGTCGGCGAAGTCAGACGGAATTCGGCGACTATTTCGCCCGAATCGCCCACTAGCTCGAGCCCTGAAACAAATTTGGGACTAATTATTATAACATCTGAAAGTTTTCTAGTTTGCCTTTTATACATGTATTTATCTGTCTTTTAAAGGCATTCACTTGTATCTTACATTAAGTACCAGAATTTGAAAAAAATATTATGTGAAGTGATAAATACAAGCAAATAATAGAATGAAAAAAGTTGAATGAATTCCTTATTTATTTTCAGATTCTGCTGTGAAAATGACTCAGACTGGCAGAAACATAATTGGATTAAACATGGGCATATTCTGATGAAACTTCCATTTGGTTGCTAAAAATTGTTAATTAACAGTACCTGTATAGCTGTAGAGAGAGATGTTGAGAGTGATTGTTTAATTCACACAGGTGCAATTTTAGTGTAAAACAGTACAAGCAAATTACTGTTGAATGAACAAACAAAATTGTGCTATATAACATATGGAAGCAGCTTGTTCTATATATTCTTTTTTATAATAAACCCTACACAACTACAGTGATAAGTGGGATATACTAGAGTCAGATTGTCTGTCTGTCTGCCTGTCTACCTATTGGAGCTATTGAAGTGAAACTAAATAGACAGATGTATCTCATTGCAGTGAAATGTAGTTCCAAGGCATTTAATCAATTGTTTTTTCATATGATAGATCAGACAAAATGTTTTTTCTTCTTTAGTGATTGATTTGTGGCTCAAATTTAGCAATTGAAATTAAATTTGCCTCATAATGGTCTTGAACTTGAATGTCAAATTAGTGTATTTTCACCATTTTTAGCTTGGCATTGTTTTCGAAGAAAAAAATAGAGGTATTGTTACAGTCAATGGCAGCTTTTCCATTGCCGTCCGCAAACTTTAACTTTGATCATAACTTTATGAGCTATTGGTGTATTGTCTTTCTTACTTGGCCATAACAACTTTTGGACAAGACCGTTAAGCAGACAAGATAAACCTGACCTACATTCATAAATGACCTTGATCTTCAAGGTCAAATGTCGAAATTTTGCTTGATTTTGCTAAAAGGGGCTATAACTGTGTTATTTTTTAATGGATTTTCTTCAACTTGAAACACAACAATCTTTGCTGAAAACTTGTATTTAATGCTTCTATCTATTGTCAGTAAATCTTTTTTTTTTAATTTGCAAAATGTTCTGTGCTGTAACATCTTGAATGAAAACTTGTATTTAATGCTTCAATTTATTGTCAGTGAATCTTTTTTTTTTAAATTTGGAAATTGTTTTACGTCCAAACATTTTGAATTAAATCACTGATTTAATGCTTTTGTGTAGTCATATAATAATTCATTTCTTTTTGTTGCTTTTCTCCATAATAATTTGGCAAAAGTGCTGAAAAATTATTTTTTTCGAAGTCATTTTTTTTTAATTTTGCAAAATGTTCGGTGCCCTAACATTTTTAAAAATGCTTTGGTCTATTGTCAGTTAATCTTTGTTTTCAATTGGAAATTGTTCGGTGCCCTAACATTTTTAGTTAAAACATTGATTCAACACTTAAGCCCATCGTCAGTAAATCTTTTTTTTTATTTTGCAAATTGTTCGGTGCCCGAACATTTTAAATGAAAACTTGTATTTAATGCTTTGGTCTATTGTCAGTTAATCTTTGTTTTCATTTGGAAATTGTTCGGTGCCCTAACATTTTTAGTTAAAACATTGATTCAACACTAAAGCCCATCGTCGGTAAATCTTTTTTTTTATTTTGGAAATTGTTCGGTGCCCGAACATTTTGAATGAAAACTTGTATTTAATGCTCCGGTCTATTGTCAGTAAATCTTTGTTTTAATTTGGAAATTGTTCGGTGCCCTAACATTTTTAGTTAACCATTGATTCAACACTTAAGCCCATCGTCAGTAAATCTTTTTTTTATTTTGGAAATTGTTCGGTGCCCGAACATTTTGAATGAAAACTTGTATTTAATGCTTCGGTTTATTGTCAGTTAATCTTTGTTTTATTTTGGAAATTGTTCGGTGCCCTAACATTTTTAGTTAACCATTGATTCAACAATGAAGCCCATCGTCAGTAAATCTTTTTTTATTTTGAAAATTGTTCGGTGCCCGAACATTTTGAATGAAAACTTGTATTTAATGCTTCGGTCTATTGTCAGTTAATCTTTGTTTTATTTTGGAAATTGTTCGGTGCCCGAACATTTTTAGTTAAAACATTGATTTAACACTTAAGTCTATCGTCAGTAAATATTTTTTTATTTTGGAAATTGTTCGGTGCCCGAACATTTTGAATGAAAACTTGTATTTAATGCTTCGGTCTATTGTCATTAATCTTTGTTTTATTTTGGAAATTGTTCGGTGCCCGAACATTTTTAGTTAAAACATTGATTTAACACTTAAGTCTATCGTCAGTAAATATTTTTTTAATTTGTAAATTGTTCGGTGCCCGAACATTTTGAATGAAAACTTGTATTTAATGCTTCGGTCTATTGTCAGTTAATCTTTGTTTTATTTTGGAAATTGTTCGGTGCCCGAACATTTTTAGTTAAAACATTGATTTAACACTTAAGTCTATCGTCAGTAAATATTTTTTTAATTTGTAAATTGTTCGGTGCCCGAACATTTTGAATGAAAACTTGTATTTAATGCTTCGGTCTATTGTCAGTTAATCTTTGTTTTATTTTGGAAATTGTTCGGTGCCCGAACATTTTTAGTTAAAACATTGATTTAACACTTAAGTCTATCGTCAGTAAATATTTTTTTAATTTGTAAATTGTTCGGTGCCCGAACATTTTGAAAGGAAACTTGTATTTAATGCTTCGGTCTATCGTCAGTTAATCTTTTCTATAATTTGGAAATTGTTCGGTGCCGTAACATTTTTAGTTAAAACATTGATTTAACACTTATTATAAGTCCATTTTCAGTAAAAAAAAGAAAATTTAATTTGTAAATTGTTCAGTGCCCGAACATTTTGAATGAAAACTTGTATTTAATGCTTCGGTCTATTGTCAGTAAATCATTGTTTTAATTTGGAAATTGTTCGGTGCCCTAACATTTTTAGTTAAAACATTGACTAAACACTTGCGTCCATCTTTAGTTAATCTTTTTTTAATTTGCAAAATGTTCGGTGCCCTAACATTTTGAATGAAATCTTGTATTTAATGCTTCGGTTTATTGTCAGTTAATCTTTGTTTTAATTTTGAAATTGTTCGGTGCCCTAACATTTTTAGTTAAAACTTTGATTTGATGATTTAGTCTGGTCAATGAAGTAATTCATTTATTTTTCATTTCACAAAATGTTCGGGCACCGAACATTATGTTGTAGCAGAATAATTGTGGTCAAGAAGTGTTAGATATATCAGAAGTTAATTTAGAAATGTGAATTGTGTATGTAAATATTTGATCTGTTAATAAAAATGCTTTTGATATTTCAATGATTTTAATAAAGAATTGTCCATTTATAAAAAATTGCCTTGATTTTTATGTACCAGTTTAACCACTAAAATGACCAAAAGAGCCATAATAAACAGGAATGATTGCACATTCCTCTTTTATATTGTACACTGTTAAAGACAGTTTGGTATAATTTTCTACCAGGGAGTTATTATTATGTAACCCATAGGCATATAATAAAATTGTCTGCTCGAATATTGTGAAAATGGTTTCATTGAATGTCATTAACAACCAGACCTTTAAGGGGTCATTGTCTGAAATTTAATTACTGATCTATATTAAAATTGTCTTCTGGACTTAAAGTAAAGTACAGGAACAATAGGATTACCCTGTGTATATTTGAACGAATTTCAGACATGAAAAATAGAGAGGACTAAAATATTGTTCAAACCCAATGGTTTTATTGCTATGTATTTATTTGTGTAAATAAAAAATGTTAAGAATAAGTAAATTGAATATCATAAAGTCTTGAAAAGCCGAAGTCGTGAGAATTTACTTCAGTATACATATTTGGTTATCAAATTGCAACTTAATCCATTATAATGATTTCGATACCAATGTTTTTACCTGGTCACCTATCAAGAAAGGACATGAATCTATATCAAAGTTATTCAACTTTTATTCCATCATTGAAAATATGTTTATTTGGTAAATTTTCTTCTTTTGTTGTGTAATTGCACAAAGTTAACTGGTCTAAGTCAGTCAATGTAACTTCATATTGGATTGTTAAATTTGATCTCTTTATTAGTAGCTGGGAAGCTGATGCTTTCTACATAATTGTACTTTATTGTGAAATTAAGCTGAAATTATGCCAAAAAAGACAGAGGTATATCAAAATTAGTAACCATTTTCATTATAATAATGGATTGACCTTATGACTAGTCTTTCATCATTGACGGAGAGGAAGTACTAAAATGCAATCCGTATTGGATTGATAATTTTATACCTGTAAATGTGGTTAATGTATTGTCAGGTGACTTTCTGTTATACATATTTATAGCCCCGAATAAATAGTAAACCCGTTCTTTATCGAAATAATACAACAGCCTATACATTTATTTTTTTTTAATATCAAATGTTTATTCGATTCTTTTTCATTTGCAATAAAGACAACAACAAATTAATGACATTTTTCTTTTCATTTAAATGATAATCAAAGCTTCAAAGTACAATGGCCCAAAGTCTTACAATATAATTATAAACATCAATACATATTGATGATTAACTAAAAATGATCACAATTATAAATTAAATAACATAGTGGGTGTAAAGTTAAATCACCGGGTTTATGTTGCAAAATTGTTTCTATTTTAAATTCATAGTGTATTAAGTGTGAAATTAACATAAAATGTTGCATCTGTTTTGCTTTGTAGTCTTTGTGTTCTTATGTTTTGAATGCCACAAACCATTGCATTAAAACATTAAGACAAATATTAAAGTGAAAAAGGCAATGTTATGATTCACTTATATACAAATTTCGATTTAATTAGAAAGACTTTTTTATCAAATAAACCACGGCGAAGGGGTGTAATAAAACCATTTGCTGTAAACAATATTACACTTAGGCTAGTGTAATGACAATTTTACGTGATGTCATTTGCGTTATATACAAACTATATATACAGTAGCGTTAAAGCACCCCTATGTTGGCGTTACCCTCTAGGTGCGTCGATGAAAAATGATTCTTTTCAACTGTAAACCTTTGTTTATTTGGATATGCAATAAATAGAATATGAAATTTATTCGTGTAGATTAAGTACTAAATTAATTGAACTCATTCAATAAAAGAATATTATTCTTGCAAGAGGTTTGCATAATATGATTTCATTCAACTCGTTTAGATTTACAGTCATTTTATAATTGTTACAACTGGAATGAACTGCCAATTATGGGATAAGATTACACACCTCAGTATACATTGTAACACATTTAATGTAGAAATGCATTTATTAAGAGGAGAATTGTATAAATTTATAAATTATGGTCCGGATGTGATGGACAAAAAACAACATTTACTGCAGTAATTAATCATCATATCACTATATCAGAAACATTTCAGTCAGTTTCTACATTGATTACCAAATCTTAGCAATGAATCTTAATCTTTCTCACAACAAAACTGATAATACCAGTAGCTTCGTTAAAGAAAAATATGAACAACCAACACGTGTGTGTCGACAAAGCTGACAACGTTTATCCTATATCAATATGGTAACAGTTTGAACTGTCAGATAAAAAAAAATAAGAAACTGAAAAAATGTTTTATTTCTTTATCTTAAGGTGATAGACTGATAGAGAGACATTGACACTCCAAATACACAAACCTTCTATAAAAATAGTTGGGCATTTCATGATATTTGTCTGTCATGAAACTGGACATTCTGTTCACTTTAATTCTAAGACGAGTAAGATTTACGTTTGTGTATGAATATCTTAGTCATGCTTTGAAACGGACAGATACATTTCAATACAAAAGAGCAGTGTTGTTATGTAGAATCAGATAGAGTTTTATATATTTTACGAAAAATGTTTGAAAATCGGCGTCTCTATTCTACAAATTCGAAAGTAAATTGAGAAAATATTTGTAACAAAAGCAAATGATCCCAAGTTTTAAATAATATTGTATTACTGTTAACGGCAAGTAAAGATTTGCGTATAACAAATTCTGAACTATTTGCCCCTTAGCACAACGGTTCGACCCTCCGATTGCATATTTTATAATCATAACGATCAGTGTATCTTCACAGGTGCCAACCCGTTAATAAAAGTATGTATGGAGGCGCACATATAAAGCTAAACAGGTGTGACATCATCAAAACAATAACATGTAGATATTTAAAACTATATTTTACATAAATATATTTTACAATGAAGCAAAATAAAATGTAATAATTATTGTGTCAATTAATTATGGTAAACATTGAATTTGTTAAAATTTCTTCATGAAACATTTAAAACAACCTTGTACTTTTCAACATATTTATAATTTCAAACATTCATACATCAAAGTTATATCTTTACTTTCACATACTTTGTTTTGTGTTGTATTCTTAACACTCACGTAACATCTGTCTTTATAATATATATACATTGCGACTTATACCTCATGCTGACACCAATAAACATGTGATATTAATACAAAATACTTCACCTAAACACAAGTCATATGAAACTGCGAGTCAATAAGGAATTAAGTGTAGAAAAGGAACGAAAGCAAATATGCGTAAATATACATAATAACAGTTTATTGTCCAAGCTTAACCTTTGTAAACCATCGATTTATTTTAGCTCCAAATATGTTTTCAATTTTTCATAATATAAGGTGTTACATGTATGTCTCTAAAGCCTTTATGAAAATTGGCAGTAAAATAGGTTTAAATATTTTGTACATTTAACTAACAATACACATTTATGTATCTAAGAATCCAAACACAATATTGTATACATTGAGACTTGTTTCACAAATCGTGCATTTTTTTCTATATTGTTAAAATGAACACAATGATAAAAACTACGGGCGTTTATTTGTACATAAATAACAGTGATTGAAAGTGATATAAATAATAATGATTAGATATGCCAAAATGTATGAACTGCTCCATTCCGTGATAATATCTTTAAATAAATATGTAATCTTCATTAAGTAATAAAACCTTGCTATAACAGTCTTAACAAAGAAAAACGAAACACATATACGAGTATATTACAGAAGAATTGTTGTATTTTTACGGAAAAGCGTTAACAGATGGCTTATTTTACTAAATCTTTTATTTTCGTTGCCTAATCTTATTTCTCACTTTCATACAAAATGAATGTCATTATATAAAGAGAAATCTTTCTTGTTATATAAGATTGTTTAAACTTTTGAAAATGTAGTGGACCGGCTTATTGTTGAACTTATCTTCCTTGATAGATATCGGGATTCTGATATGTCCTGACCTGCCCGCTGGTATTCAGACGGTTTAGGTAGGCACAGATAGCAAAGGTACTTCTTAAAATTCTTTCTGAAATTTTGGCTAAATATACTGTAAAGAATCGGATTAGCCGCTGAATTGACATTAGATATGACAATACTAAATACGAGAAACGACCACGTGCCTTGAAATGGTTTTGGAGAGAACGTGTTGTAGAACAGTAAGATTTGTGGTGGGGCGTAACATACAATGTATACAAGCACACTTGATGCCAACATTTTCACGACATCTTTTCGAGCTTTTATCGTATCTGAAGTTTTGTCATGTTTAGGCCGGGTTTCCTTCCGCATCTGGAATCGAGCATGCAGTTCTTCTGTACTGGCGTATAGCTTCTTTCCGATCACAGCGTACAATATAACCTAAAGAAAAAAAGTTATGTTTAACGTAGTTGTTTGTGATAAAAGATATGTAAGAAGAGGTGATATGTCTACGTTTTTTTAATTTGTCGTTTACAAATTTTCATTAACGATGTGGCTCATTTCAGATAGAGATGGCAAAAAATGTTTAAGTTGAATATTGTTACTTTAAGTATAACTTGACAACACTTCACTCTTAATCATTATATGGTGTTTAATAAATGATTACCGCCTCCGTGGTCGAGGGGTTAGAGTCGATGACTTCTAATCCAGTTACCTCTCTGGCGTGGGTTCGATCCCCGGGAGATGCTTTGGTAGTTTAGCGCGGAGGAAGGTAGTCTAGTACTGGTGTAACTCTCCAGGAACGATGGTTAGGAAACTACCTGCCTATATGACTGAAATACTGTTGAAAAAGGCGTAAAATGAAACAAACAAACAAACAAACATAATAAATGATTAATCTTGTTTACCTGAACAGTGACCGGTATAAAGTAGAAGAATGCAAACTGCATGTATTCGAAGAACTGCTGGTACTGTCTTTCCGGAAATGTATTAATACAATGCTTGTATGGGATTGATGGATGTGGATACTTTAATGTGTTGAAAATTGCAGTTGGCAAACCACATGCTAACGACGTCGGCCATATAAACAATATGGCGAATACTATTTTTCTTCGTCCGCACAATATATGTGCTTTTAGAGGGTATACTATTGCAACAAATCTGAAAAAAGAAATGAAAATATCGTCTAATTGTTTATGTTTGATCGGACCTCAGTTAATAAAACTTTTGTACCAAAACATATTTTCCCTTGATATGAATCGAGATATTTCAATAGCTGTTCAAAACTAACTCACTATGTTTCAGGTTTTTTTTAAGACACTACATCTCAAAACTTATAGTGGCTATGTATTTAAATGATTAAAAGACCGATCAAGTAAGGTCAATATTGCTTTAAAAATATGAATATTTAGTATTTCTAATATTCTAAAACGTTAGTTAATCTGTCAGAGATTAGGACTTGTTTAATATGTCTTTTATCGGCATCATATTCTTAATGATATTAATGTTGACTTCAAATAATTTGTTTTAATTAGATATTAATACTATATATGTACATTTGTTTATCAATGCATTAAAAATTATCTTGTTCGGTTAAAAAAGAAAATTTCATTATTTAAAGAAAGTATCGATCGAATGAATAACTAAAGCATTTTTAATAAAAGCTTTGGAACAGTATTTTTGTAGTATATTACTAGACATGGGCACATAATGCAATAAGGAAATTACTTGTAGTTAAGTGTTATCTTTTTTTGAAAACTTTACGTTTTAAAATGATTAACATTATGTTTAAGTTTAACTGGTTATGTATTTGATATTTTAGTGAATTTGTCTGAAATTTAGTCAAATTATTGGACGGTTAGAATGCATTAAAAGCATTTATTTTTAAGTATACGAGTAAGTAATGTAAGTAATATTAATGGAATAATTAGCTTCCACCCTAGAAAAATTCAGTTGATATATATATATATAGTGTTTACTGTACTATAAGATGTAATTATCATTAGGTTAAACTCACTTCTACCTCAGGTCTGACCTCATAACCTTTACTGTACGACTAAATTCCTACAATAAAAACCGCGAATAAACATTTTTACCACATTTTAACATCATTGCCGTTACTGTTTTACTATCTAATAGATGATTTTTAATTATTGGCTTTCTTTCTCTTTTAAATTTTTTGTCAAGAAATTGGGCTTCGTAGTTTGATAACTAATCTAGAGTTTTAACTGCTTTTAAGAGACTTCCTTTTCTATCCAACAATTTAGAGAACAAAACTTGTCAGAGTAAAAATAATTATGTTGATGATAATAATAAGAAATATCCTCTACCTTTCTAGAAGTGTTTGTTATTTTTAATATAAAAGTATCGATATCCGTACAGTAATGACTAGTAAACAGTGTAAAAGATAATTTGGATTGTGTTAAAATGAGGAAAAACATCAAATTATAACTTTCCTGTGCAAAATCTAGACCTGAAATCTAAATCAATCGGCGCTTTTTATGATCACATTGAAAATAAATTTAAATGAAACTATAGATAAATGAATAAAACGGAAATGGAAAGAAGTTCGACTCATGATCAAGGAGGACATTATTTCCAATTTGAAAATTTAAAAAAAAAGTTACGGTACGTCTTTTTGAATACTTTAGGAAATTTGAAAGTAATAATAGTCATAAAATATAAGAGAAATCACTATATTTATCACAACCTATATACCTCGTTACTTTCATAGTTAGGATAATTCTGCACATTTTGACACAGTGTATGCCATTTTTAGACGGTAATGCATTGTGCTACTTATTTTATGTATTTATTTATTTATTTATTTGTTTAACAAAAGTTTTAACTGAGTACATTTTATATATACATTTTTATATTCATTAAAATTAGCATGCATTTCGCCGTGTGAGATTTAAATGTGTAAACTTCATACTCCAGTTTTGCAATCAATGCAATGTGTCTTCATATTTTGACAAAGCCACAGTTAACTAATTTTCTGTTCACAAAGACATCTTTTTGTATCATTACTTAAAACTGTAAATTTATTATCAACAAACTCATCTAAAGAATTAATTGGTTTAGGCAAATATGTTTATTTTGCATCGTGTAATAGACAGAGAAATTAAATTCATTTTTATACTTCCCGTGCTAACCTTTTTGTACTTTTTACATTGGATCTTGTATCACTGTTTACATTATATATACTTTATGGCTATAATGTTGTTATAACATTTATGCAAATAAAATGTTGTTGTTGTAATTGTCCACTTTTCATATCCATGATTTGCCGTTTACATTTTAAATATTTCAAATTGTCATCATATTTTTTTCTTAACATTAATTATGTTTGTATTGTTAATGTAATCTTCATTTAGAATAAGCATATGTGTTTTAAAAATAAGTTTCAGGTAAAATTGATTGTCGTTTGAATAACATGACTACTATTCCTAATACGGTCACATGTTTTTTTTGCTGACAAATGAATACTTTTTTATATAATCTTACTCATTTACTTGTGCTTTTTTATGTCTAAACTTATCATAAAATTTATACATGTATAATTATGACTGTAGCTACAATACCAATTATTGTTTGTACTGTATTATATTGCGTTACATTGTTATTTTTCGCATGGCTATTGAGAAAACGGCACTATATATTTATTTGATTAGCAGGAAAATGAAATATTTTGTTTCATTATGTCACCTATAAAATAAAATGAGTACATTTTTCTTTTATTTGCTGAAGTATTTTCGTATTTCGAAGAAACCATTGTAACAGTCACCGAAAGAGATATACTAAGACACCAATAAAAATTTACGTAATTCGATATTAGTCAGTAAGTGTTATACACATTTGCGATGCTATGAGCCTAATAAACAGTGTATTAATTATATCGTTCCAACGATGCAATAAAAAAAACTTGTACATTGATATCGTTCTAAGATTACTTCTTTTACTTGTACTCGATAAAAAAAGCAAACTTATAATTATGTAAATTCACTACTTTAGACATTGAATGTTTCTAACATTTCAAGCATGAAAAAAGGTCTAATACTTTCAAAATTATTTCTTGGAAATTACTTTATTCATACCATCAGACATATTATTCAACAGTGTATAACATTTACCGTACTCGCCTTTTATTCATTTCAAGATATTTTTCTCTATGTGTTTATCACATCTTTTTTTCAGCATCTGTGATCTTTATATTAAGTTATTTATAGGGAAATTATTCTCGGCGAATGGATAGCAATTAATTTAAATATAGATTAATGTGTAAAAGGACCTTTTCAATCTGTAGTGTATTAATGATTCCCTGAATTATAGGTATTGTCTCCAGGGAATACGAGAGACACAGCTGAATAGAGCGATCATTTCAATTATTGTTTAAAGATCTCTACCAATGCAGCGTATAACAGATAAAATGAGTCTGTTTTTTTCTCATTTATATATATTACTTGAAATGGGAAAATTTACGTAACGGATATATCAACTGATAATTAAACTTAATGATGTTATCTGATCACATGTTGTTTAAAATTATGACTTTTTTCCTATTTCTTTTAAAAGATTGTTCATGGAGAATTCCGATTAACGTCACATTAAGAAATGTAGCAAGATTGCCACCGATTCATTTGCTTTCATTGTTTTTGAGTGATGCTACTACCAAGTACTTATATAGATCACATTGCAATTGATGTCCTGTCGTCTCAAAAACCTCAACACATTTTAAACATGCGTATTGTTGATTTTACAAACAGACAGAATGCTATTAAAAAAAAGATAATACGTTTAAAAGCCGATTATGTCTCAGAAAAATACTTTTTTTTATTTCTCAAAAACTTTGGTATTTTATTTCAATCCCTAACAACACCTCCACCCCCCCCCCGAAAAAAAAACACCACATAGGTAAACTATCTCTTTTTAAATAGTATTTTGTATGGAATTCAAAATACTACTCTGTTTACATTTTGCAACATTTACAACACATTACTGCACATTCAGCGCTATTTTCTATGTTGTTATGAAAGACCAGTCAATTTTTCGACGAAATAACGAGATAAGACATAAATTTCTTGTGCAATCTTTATTTTTAAAAATAGTATTATAAAAAACATGGTAATACACTTTTATTATATTAAATACTTTAATTAGAAGTGAGATTCGTTCATCATTACGGACAAAAAGAGATTGTATGCTTTTATTTTCCTTTATGAATTGAAGATAGATCATAAGTTCTTTTGTCAATTAAAAATAAATGTAATAGTATTGAAAAAAAAATGTTTTGTAATATGACGTTTAAAGTGTATAAATCTTTATTTTTAACATTTTCCTCTGACTTTTTTCTTTCTTTCCTGCTAAACTATTGAAACAGAAATGCTTCTTAAATATTTCCAATCATCTTTGTACATAAATGAAACAGTCTTTGCATTTAAATCATTTCTTTCGTGATAAATAATAAAAGATTAACCTTTTATTTAAAAAATGTCATTCTTGGTACCGTTGAGCGATTACCGTTCTTTCATCACGCGTGTGTTAAATGAAAAATGAATTAGTATAATTCGAAAAACTGTTTGATGTCATAATGATAAAAATACAGTAGGAATTCTATTACAGGCTTCAAAAAGACACATTATTAAATTATCTATTTATTTATCATATCTACAGGGAGCCGTCTATACATTGTTAACCTATGAAAAGATAAAATGTAGCATTCAGTTACAACATGAATGTCAAGTGCGTTTGTAATAAAACTTTTACTTTTTTACGATACCGCATCATGAAGTTATGACTTGGTTAATTGTTTGAGTAACCACAAGTTGTTCGACGTGAATAAAAATGCGTTTGGACGTTATATGTTAATAAAAACGTCGCTGTTTTTGTCATATTAATGAAATATTTATATACAGGTAACACTATTATATATTGTAAAATAAACAGCTTTTGTGTGAAAATATGTAATACAGTTATGATATTCTTTTTAATGTTTGATATCCACATTAAGCAAGTTTATATATAATTTAAAGTGTAAGTTTTTATACTGTTTTTATCAGGTTTAGCATTTTCCTTGTATTTACTTCGTATATATTAATAAGCAATAACATGCAAGTACGAGTAACAGCATTATCTCGCAGAAATGGTTTATGCTCAATTCGCATTGTTTTATTATGATTAAAATTCATAACAGAAAATGTCTTGAATATAACAACATATTGTAAAAATACGATTAAACTATATATAAAATAAAGAAATACGGAATCCCTAAAGAACGTCCAAAACGACAAAATTTAAAATGTTGCGGACTCGGTTTGATTGAGCCTGTTCGTGTACGGCATTGAAAATCTTATTAGTTAATATTTAGATAGGTTTTTTTATAAAATAGTTTTTCCTTTTATTCTTTTTTTCACATAACAACTTATAAAAAATCATTTCCCTTTAATACCTAAAAATTAACACACTTTAAGAAACCTGGTTGTTTATTAAATACTTTTTTGCTTAAAGAAATGATCTTACCTTTCTATACAAACGGAGACAAGTGATAATATTGACACATAAAGACTAACAACAAGGATGAATCTGTTGACCTTGCAAAGTGCAGCACCCAAAAGCCAACCGCGGTTCATCATAAACTGTACAATCTCCGGGATCCCTACCAACATTATCACAAAATCTGCGACAGCTAAGTTCATTATAAAAATGTTAGTTAAAGACTGTCTCATTTTCCTGTCAAATAAGATTACGATTATAACAAGACTGTTACCAATCAACCCGACAGTCCCAATGATGATAAAGAGCATAGACAGTAACACAATGGTTTCCATCGATGCTGGTTCGGGTGGTCCTGCAAAAACCATTGTGTTATTTTCACTGCTTCCATTATTAAAATTACTGAAGTTAATAAAATCCCTATCTAAAGTCGTTTCGTTATTTGTGATGTTGTAATCCTGAGTGTAATTAAATGCAATGTTTGTTGCATTAAGTAATTTCAAAGATGTATTTAAAGCCATCATTTTAAACGAAAACAAATTTATTTTTCTAAGTATAACATGTGTTTAATATATCCTAAATGTCAACTGTGCACATATATTAATGAAAAATAATAATAATGTGTTTATTCACTTTTTTAACCGATAAATGAATGAAATGCAAAACCGTCCGATCTTAAATTTAAACACAAATATTTTGTCCTTGCTCCGCAAATCCAATTCAGTAGAATGAAAGAATTTGTGCCACACAGGCCGTTAGTTTATTTCCATATATCAATATTTCAAAGACAAGCATAAAAGAAACTGAAATTACATTAACGTTATATTTCTTCTTTTTCTGCTATCAATTCATCACCAAATTCAATTTCCATATGTCGCCAGTTATACAACGCAACCTCCTTTATTAATCCTGTTTCCTTACAGTCGATTTTCCAGTTCTCGCCTCTAATAAACTCCGGTTTTCCTTTCAAAGCGAACGTTTAATTTACCACTGCGTTAACTATCGCGAGTATTATAACATACGCATATTCAAATTAATCCGCGATCTATATCCAATAAACATACGGTTATTAACCCGACACTGTATTTATAATACACACGTAAATATAATTCAATTAGTATAAATTGTTTATATTCACATAGTGATCTGTTACAGTCTTCAGTTACTTCTATCTTCCGAATGGTTTTCGCATTTTCAAGATCACTGCAGGGTCTTATCGTCTGAATACCAATGGAGGTCAAATATGATATTGGACTGTCTCTTACATCCTTTCTTGATTACTTAATGCCAAAAGCCTAACATCAGAAATATGTTAAATGTTCGCAAAGAAAAAAAACAGTCCTGCAGAGTCACAGAAATAATTATTATTCTTTATTTAAATGATAGAAAACTATTTTCGGTACATTACATGCCTGTGTGTGTAAAATATGTCTTTATGTGTTTATAAAAAATAACACCAAGTTACTTCACAATTTATAATATAAAGACTCAATTTTCATTTCAGAGCAGTTATTAGATATTTTTCAAAGCAATTTTTACTGTTTATTTGAATTAACTGTGCAAAGAAATTATATGATTATGTTAAATATATTGCATGCATTTAAATAACAAGCTAGATTTTAGAGTGTATTATAGCCAATATTTTTTTTACACTCATTGCTTAGTACTGGTATGTTTCAGGAACGGATTCGAATGTTTCAATAAGCTTATAGTTTCCAACACAATCGAACTAAAATGAATAAGTATAAACTAAACTAATATTTTAAAGAAATAGGAGTCTTTGACTTCATTTTCAATCCTGTATTTTAAATTATAACCCCTCACTTTTTTCGTAATGCTAACTTCCCATAGGCCTATGGTAGTTATTTTACTGTTAATGCAAGTTACTAAATTACTAAGAATTTTGTATTGTTACATAGGTAACAGTATTTTTAACAGTATAAAATCTTGTCACGTTGTCTATTTTCTAAATAAAATGAAATAAAATGGCCGCCATTTTTTTCTCGATTCATTCTTATTTTCGACGTTAAACCCCGACAGGACATCAATTTCTTCTCTGGATTAACTATGACACTCATAAAATTTAGTTTTTCGCACCTTGTTGTGCTTTTCGCGTATAAAATATCTTTTTGTTGAATAAATAAAAAGTGAACATCCGTTTTCAACGGAAGTAATTGCAATGTACTGTAAATAATTATGTGTCAAACTGGAACATGCAGACGATTTAAGCATGCAACAAAGGATTATTTAACAATTTTAATCAGTGAAACGTTACAGATATGGTGGACAGGCATAGGATATCATCGTTATTTTGTCAAAAACCATGCTAAGAATATTCTGGAAACAGAAGGATCAGATTTCACAGATCATAACCGTGTAAATGTGTTAGTGTTTTGTTTTCTAAATAAAACCTAGCTTATTGTATGTTTATGATTTGTAAATATCATCACTTGCTTAAAGAATAAAAGAAAAAGAAAACTTCTCAAGTAGACCTAAAGTACACTTAAAACTTAAAAGGTAAGGACAGTTTAGTTATTGTTACTCTTTGTTTATTTTTGTTAGAGTTAGATTAAGTTGACAATTTCAGATCATCACAGTATTTCTGTTCGGGGTAATGAAATAAATAATTGCTACGCCTCGGGTAACAGTATTTTCCTCGGGATGATATTTTTACTGTTACCCACAAACCCATGTGTTATTTATATAATGTTGTTGTAGATAATCGTGCATATATATTGATCTATATGACCAAAATACTGTTCAGACCATTTTTTATTTAGTTCCAATAGTAACCATTAATCCGATAAAACTATGTTATAAAATAGTAAATGTTTGCTTTGATAACAAATATTTAAAAAATTAAACTGTAGGAATAAAAACAATTCCGTAACCCTAGTACACTTAAAGAATGCAGATGTGAAATTCTTTAGAAGCCTTGATCCGTAGGGGAAATGGAAATGATATCTGTAAATATTTGTGCATTATAAACCATTTTACTGAACAGGTCTTCAATAATATAATTAACTAAACAAATAAACTCACAGCGTACGGTAAATGTTAGCGCTGTTGGAGAATACCAGGTGCAGTCTTGATATACGTACGTAAGAAAATGTTTCTACGGTGGTTAAATATTGTATATAGCAGGTAATAACACATCTCACTCTAGATTTAAACAATGAAAAACAACCATGTAAAGATATTTAAATGTTAGAGAAAAAACGTGATTTCAAAAACTCCGTTATCAATGAACAACAAAAACTAAACCTTAAAATTTTACTTATACAATTAAAGATATAAGAAAATATTGAAACACATTTCTAGAAGACCAAACTGTCATCATTACAAATCAGCAAAAATGGCAGATGTTAAATCGAAATTACAATAAAACTAAAACTTTTACATGTTCATATATGTAATTTTTTCTCTCAATTTTTCGTTTTTCTAATTCCATTGAGCAACCAACCAGTATCTAGTCATATCTAGTTATATCTCTCTGTTTATTGTATTTGTTATTGAAAATGATTAAGGCTTGTAAAACAAAACCTTATTTACCTAATATTGACTCAAGTGCCAGTAATTTTGATGGTCATATACACAATTTTGAAAAGGTTTAGAGCGCATTTAGAATTGATGGCGTGTAGTAGCTAGTAGAAATAAAATAATTTAACATCTATGACGTTTAGAAAGTACTGAAAGAGTATCAACCATCTGAAGTTTAGGGGAAAAGAGATAAACATATTCATTCCGAGATGCGCACGAAGTCAAAAAAATGAACGTCTCCCGAGAGTTATTCTTGAACGTTAATTTATCGCGTTCTTAACACTCTTAACATATGAAAAATAGATGACCCTATAATCTAATTATCTGAACAAATGAGCATTACCTGTTTATTTAATGAGTTCGCTCATATTTTTTTCGTACAGGTGTGAAAAACATTTTGTCTTTTTGTTAATTACTATTCTATTTTTTAGCTATATCAAAACTTGAATAATTCTGTTATCAAAATTCTCAATGATAAAGGCTTTAATTGTATCGAGAAAAAAAATAAACAAAAACAACAACAAACAAACCACACACACCATTTCCAAAGTGTTTTAACTAGAAGACTAAATATAAACGAATTTATAAGTTTTTTAAGATGCATAACATTAAAACAAACTATAAAAATCATATCATTCAATATAGTTATTTGATTTCATGATTTGCTATGTATCTTTTTTATCTGACGACAATAATATATATGATGATGAAATTAAAATTAAATAGCATTTTGCCCTATAATAGTTATCACAGGTGACATAAAACAGTGAATGTTTAGCAAGATGCCAATGGCCATATTAATGTAGTCATAATGATGGAAGATTCTGATGCTGCTTGAAGCAATATCTATTATTATAATATTTATCCTTATTAAAATCTTATAAATATATGATGAAATAACAAATTGTGATTTTTGTGTCTAAATATGTGATATTGTACTTCAACAGATAGCTCAGTTCAATGTTCTCTAAGGAACAAATTCTTTTAATGTTTTTCCCAGTTAGTTATAAACAACCTGAAAGAATCATTGATCTTAAACGATAACGGAAATTATAATTGTCAATTCTTTGTACTCGCTATTACTTTTGAAATAAGAAATGATGTGAGGACAATGACTTTTGTCATATTAAGGATTACTTTTTCTTACTTTTGATACTTTTGCAAGTGTTTTTTATCATTATAAACCCTACTAAACTCGGCGGCTATAAATTCAATCGTTGAACGTTTGTTTTTTTTTCTAACACAGAAATATTAAATAAAATTTAGATAAACTGGATGTTTTATTAGTTACTAAAATGTTTAAGGTGGTTTATTTTCAAATGAGGTAATACATGTTAATGTCAATACGTTATCATGTTCTTAAAATAAGTATTCTCTGTAAAAAACAGAAGTCACTCTGCAATGTTATAGATCTGCTAGTGTGTATAAATGTGGTATGAGACTTAAAGTGGGAGACTTAAAGGTTACCTAAAACATCAAAATAAAAACCGTGATTCGAACTTTTGTATTATACATTAACATATTCAGGGACAGCTGTGTTCAATGCATGAGTGTTTTTATGAAAGTTGTTATGTATAAAATCTTCTGATGGAAACAATGAAAAAAAGCTTAACAATTATTTGCATGACAACTTCGTTTCGTATTTGAAAATTTCTGTTGCTGGGTATCACTTTCACAATTAATCGGAGACAGAATTAACGGAATTTCCTGTTATATCACCAATTTCATATACCATTACACTTATTTTTATGTTTCACACTAACGCTCAATTTAAAAACCATTGTATAAAAAATAAAACATTTACCTTAAACTGGACAAATATTTTAATGTTTAACAAACAGAGAAGTAACTTAAACGTGATGTTAAATACTATGTAAACTTAAAATATAAAACATATATTGTAAACACTTCTTGCATTTCAAAAACAATCCATATAATGCATTAATTAAATTGTTGAATTTATTGGTTTTTATTCCCTAGGGTAAATTTTGTTATTTTGTTTTAACTAAGGGATAAGATACTCATTTTGTGTGCTATGCTATTTACAGAGTATCACATTTATGGGATTTGAGCATATAACATTGAGCAAAATAATCAATTTAAAGAGCATAAGTAGAGAAACCATGCCTTTGCTTAATTTCTGACTATCATGTGTCTTGACCAACGTAATTTTCATTTTGTTTCCGATATGACATAAGTGACGGGACAGTGGATAGTACTGTGAAACAATGGCATAAACCACTTGACCTGCAATCATTTTGACAAATGTATCCTCTTGATCTTGTTTAATCTAAAATGTTGCAATTTTAAATTGCCCAAAGCAGCATTACTTCTTAATACATGTTGTCTAGACGATGATTATGTATATCAATTTAGTTTATAAACAAATGTTAAAATGTTCCAAAGAAAGGCATAATGAATTGAATACAACAAATTGATCGAGATGATTTACTTGCTGCATATTGGAAAACTTATTGAGTAATTTACATAAATGTCTAGTAGACTGAAGAAAGATTAAAGCATCATTGATGCGTTATAAAATGATCCCAACTATGTCTTAATGACTCCTTGCAACGATGTATCACATTGTATACACCTTAAGCGATTATTTGTAGCTACATAATGATCAAAACAATTCTGAGTTTTTTTGTTTTTGTTTTTTGTTTTGTTGTTTTATAAACAATTAAATGCTCTTCTTACGCACCATCTAAGTTTGTCAATATATTCGGATAAATATTATTATGTATAACAGAAACCTGATACGTGTTATAAGTCATTTATCACTATCTTATTTTTTTCTGACATGAATCCATTTGTTCGTTTTTCATTTGTTTCTGACGTTAGTAAATTTGGAAATTTCTGAAATGACGTAATCATATCAAAAGATGACAATGTGATATTTAACAGACACAGTATTGTATTTATTGATATTATTTGTAATTCATTTAAAAATCTACATATATGATAATTTAACGTGCATCAGAAATTTAGACTTATGTCTTAAATAATGACAGTTTTAAAGTGATATAAATACATTGCAGTATTGTAAAATCTATAATAAAATTTACGGTATATATACATGTATATGAATTTTATTGTTGTAGTTTCGAAAATAAACAGGTTAAAGATAACTCATAGAATTTTCGGACAGCCGTCGTTAAAAGTGAATATATTACCATCCCACCATGATGAATATCCGCATTTTAAAATAAAAAGTTCGTGCAAACATGTTTATAAGACAATGTTACGCAACTTCCTCCAGAATTGTCTGTGATGAAACGTTCATACAAGGGACAGACAATTAATCTTTGAATTAAGGAAAGGATTTCCCTGAGGTGTAATTTCAGAAGCAAAACAATTTCAAAAATAATAAGATCGTATAATTTGATCTTTACATGGTTCTTATAGACTTAAAACCTTATAGAGTGATTGGTCGTACATTATGTTTAGCAAATATTGCATTAGAAAATTGTACTTCTTTCAAATGAAAATAGGGAACGTTTGAACATGATCTGAACATATAATCAGCTTCATTTAAAGCTTTATGTCTCCAGATAGGCCAAATATATCAAGAAACTTGAGACAAATGTACTAAGATTTCAAGGAAAGAAACATTTTCAAGATTCAAGTAATAATTTACATGTTATGCGTGGTAAATGACTGAGTTTGCAGTATTTATCTTTTTGTTTCCACTGCGTGACTTACGTGGATTGTTTTTGCCGTTTGCAATGTGTGAATTGCTTTCTTTGCTCACTTCACAATATTCTACTTTAAAAACATTTTCTAAATTTTTATAAAAATAAGGTTGACGCTGGAGACATGTTGCTTTAAAGTGACAATCGTCTGCATCTCAACATAATATCTTTACAGCCCTTTTCAAAATGAACTAAAGGATTTATTCATGCTAATAGGTTAGGTATTGTTATGTAATGATAAAGTACACTTAAGGTTTAATACAAGTAAAACTCATTAATCCTTAAAATATTATATTTTCAAATTTTAAAAGATTTTTATTTTGATGTCCTCAAACAGTATCAAAACGAGTACTCATTTGTCATTAGATAATTTCACAGTTACTGTATAAAATATTATTTTTCAACATAATCACTTTAAATATCAAATTACATATTATATTATAATAATAATAATAATAATAATAAACGAACCATATGTTTAACTTATTTTATTAATATATTTTGCATATAATTTCCGTCATGACTGGTCATTAAAATTATATAAATTATAGAATTAGAACTTTTTATATAAAATAGGTTTTGCTTCGTCATCGATAGCTAAAACCTATACATTTATGTAAAAGGGTCTCGAAAAAGAACCTTCCGCTAACAGCGGGCTAACATAAACCAAATTAATGACAAATTCTTGACGGTTGTAATGGAAAAACAGGTGTGTTTAATCTTGAAAATGAGGAAAGTGCCTCTGAAATTGTATCTAACATTATATCGCAACCAGAGGGAGATAAATTCGTGTCATCGCATGCAAAATAACCACGGTTAGTTACAGATAGTTCAGGATATTTGATATAATGACCCCCATTTCTTATGACGTATGTACTTATGACACTGTTAATACGCTTTCTTGCCTTTTCTGCCAAAAGAACAACAGGCACATATTTCCAAGACAGACGGGGCAAAATCTGAGACCAAATTTATTTTGAGTTTGGAAGGATTTTTTTCAAATGAAAAAATATTGATTTTAATTCCGCAATGATAACTGCTGATGGAAGACCCAATGTCATTCCCACCGCAATATACAAGCAAATATTCGGGTGGATTTTTAAATGATAACAGATAGTAGGCTCAATATCACGTATGCGTATGCCACCCAAAAATTCCCAAGTGAGTGATCCACCAACGGAGTCGAGCCCAATATTAATACCATCAGGCCGAGTGCATAATTGATGAAAGGCGCCCTTTATCAGAGATGAGCCAACCAACCAGGATTGGAATTGAATCACTGGAAACTTGTATATTAACACATATAAAACGGATAATAGTCAGCACCATATCATCGGTATCAATGTAGACTGGGACATGAGATAACTTTATCTTATGTCCCAGATATAGAGGATCTTAAAGGCAGTCACTAATATTAGCAGATAATTTTGCCCTGAGGCGAATAAATAAACGCCTTTATTGCCAAATATCTATAATATATCAGAATAAACGGCACCAGATATTTACGCATCTTTGATACAAAAACACTTCAGGTAAGAAAATTATATCTTGGGCAAACTGTACCCAATATTTATACGAACTTAACTGTTAATGAAAATATTTGGGTAACTGCACCATATATGTACAAATTAAAGAAATTTATCTGAGTAAACTGCACCCATTTAAATCAACAGATTAAAAGAAATAAATCTGGGTAAACTGCACAAAAATTGTACAAACATTCACACATATATCAGGGTAAACTGCAACCGTTATAACATCTGGGTAAACTGCACCCATAATAAAATATTTGGTAAACTGCACCCATTAAGGTAACTCACATGTATATTTTTCAGGGCGATTAATATAAAAAGTATATTTAAGCTACTGCATGTTAACCCGTCGTCGGTCTCACCATGCATTTAAAAACTGGGTAAACTGCACCCGAAGAGATGAAAATTTAAGACTAACTGCTTATTTAAAGCCAAAGGCGGACTGCCGGCCCAATATATCTTTAAGGGCAATTGGCAGAACCTTTTGTTTCTCTTTATAATTTTGAAAGCAGTGTCTTCCTTAGTAAAACATCCTGTTACCAAATTCACTTAAAACACAAAATTGTACAAACATTCACACATAAATCAGGGTAAACTGTACCCGTTATAACTCTGGGTAAACTGCACCCATTAAGGTAATTCACATGTATTTTTTTCAGGGTGATTAATATAATAAGTACATTTAAGCTACTTTATGTTAACCCGTCTTTGGTCTAAGCCATGCATTTAAATCTGGGTAAACTGCACCCGAAAAGATAAAAATTTAAGACTACTGCGTATTTAAAGCCAAAGGCGGACTGCCGGCCCAATATATATTTAAGGGCAATTGGCAGAACCATTTGTTTCTCTTTATAATTTTGAAAGCAGTGTCTTCCTTAGTAAAAACACCCTGTTATCAAATTCACTTAAAATACTACTAAAAACATAAACAAGAATCCACATAGTGAAGTTAGCGAATATAGGACTTGTAGGCATTTGACCGCCATCTACCTTTTGCTTTAATTACATCGACACTGAGCCCATCATTAAACATGCTAGATGCGCGACCTATTCTGAATGAGTGGGATTTAATAACATCATAACTCTGGCATATGAACACCAATGCTTTCTTCAAAACTGCATTAAATTGAAATGACGTGAGAGGACAGCCGTCAAAGGTGGCAAAATAAAGGACCATCCTTTGTATTACGATATCTTAAATACACTTGTATATGATCGAAACAGAACCTATTTTTGTTGTCTATGTCGATATCAATTATACTACCAATGCCCCTTTGATCGTTTTTGGATCGGTTTAAAAATAAACGTATTCTGTCGGAGCCCATAGTAATATCATTATAGCCCAAATATGATAAACAAGATCGACAAGGAAAGGCGGCATTCAATGAACGCAGCCCCCACCCGACCCAGCAACAAGCGCCAGCGGCAAGGAGCCCAGGAGGACCCCAAAGAAAAACCGGACAGGGCACAAGGCAGAGTACGAGCAGGCAAACCACTACATCAGAAAACATAATTAGTAACTTATAAGGAACTAAAACAAAACAAATAAATGAATTAATATAAGGCCCATAATGTCAAAAGGCACAGGGGAAGGGGACATGAGACACGGGGAAGGGGGGGGGGAAATAAAATAAATAAAAACTAGGGACAAAGGGAAGATACTTACCGTAGACGAGAAACAACAAGAGACACGAGCAAAAGTGTCACCAAAACAGTATAAAACAACATAGACATACATCTGAGGAACACAGAGGGGCGACGCCTTGGAACGGTCAGCAGCATAATAATGACTACTGGGGAGTTTAAACCGGTTAATGGTGCACCAAACCTCGCTCTTAGCCCCACCATGTTCCTATAAACGAGACAGTGTAAATAAAATGAATCCCCGCCAAGTGAAATTCTAACAGTTGTTATGGTTACAAAAGGTTAAATAAGTAAAACACCAAAATGATCATTTAGAAGCATATAAAAGTAAATCCAATGACCATAACAAAAGTACTCGATGTATTAAAGGAAGACAGAGCAACAAGAAAATCACCTACAAGGGCCCGACGAAGCAAGACAGAAGACAAACATTAAGGCAATTCAGTCCCAAAGGGCTTTAAGAACTGTCCATCATATAGTCTCCCACTTGGCCCGTCAGATGTAATCAAAAGAGGAAAGCGTAGTGTCCAACTGTAAATGGGTTGAACACTAAGCATGCGGTATGTCTTAAAATAGTAGGGTCATAACCCCTTTTAATAAAACGTTTTATAATTTTAGTAAACACAACAGAAAAATTACAATGACCCAAGATCTTACGAAGTTTGTAAACAACATCACCGTAAAAATCAGGCTGGCTAATCCCTTGTCGCAGAAGTGTTTTTAGATCACTATTGAATTTTGAAATTAAATCAAGGTTACGATTGTAAAATTTTGTAAAATTTTTACGTAATTTATAATAGCGGTAGCCCTGTTTTAGAAGCTTACCGGTAATGAAAATATTTCGCTCGTTAAAATCCTTTACGTTGCTACAAGCTCTAGCAAATCTAATTAACTGAGATATATAAACCCCGTAAGATGTTGCGTGCGGTACGTCTCCATCCAAATGAGGATAATTTACTATACTAAAATCAAAGTCATCTCTTTTATCATAAATTTTCGTGTGAATAGAATTGTTTTTGATAGTGATATGAAGATCCAAAAATGATGTAGTTAAATTTCAAGAATTCGTTTTATTAAGTTGTAGCTCCGTAGGATAAATATTAGACACCATTTGATCAAAAAAAGAATTATCTAAATTAAAAATGTCATCAAGATATCTGGAAGTGTTATTAAATGCTGATATAACATCTTGTTGTGTATTTTCAGAGAGACTTAACATAAAATCTCTTTCATAGCAATACAAAAACAAATCAGCGACCAGGGGTGCACAATTAGTACAAGTCATAGCCTTTTACATGTTTGTTTGGAGATGTAAATTCGGATATTCTCAGTAACGCAAGGTATTCGAGAGAGAATGCGGCTGAAAACAGAATATGTTCAAACTGAGAGCGACAAATACTTAATTAATTAATTTTCTAAGTATGACGACAGTAATCGGTTGCCTTCGTTCTCTAGCATTATTTAACCTGTGTAAACCCTCTAACATTCTACTGACAATGAACTGTTTGGTATTATCAACAAGACAATTCAGCTTGTTTACATAGCTAATTGCGGAAATGTAACAACGTATTGTTGCATGTGTGTACTGTTGCATTGACATGTATGCTATATATTCAGTTATTTGTTCGACTATAGGCGGCCATGTTAAGGGAGAACCAAACAGTGAACAAAAGTTAACAAATGACTCGATTCCTGCTTTGTAATTTTTCTGTGTATTGCCCGAGAGTGACGCATTAATTAACCTGTCTACTTCAGGTTGAAGATCTGGAGAAATGCTTGTGGTATTTCGCAGGACAGTGTTGATGCGAATTGTGGCATTTCCCGGAATAGCCTTTTCCACTGAAAACGACTTATCGAATCAGCAATAGTATTCAGTTTTGTATATATAATTTTTACTTAAAATAAGCAACATAAGGTGTCGAATAAGTTCCATCACGCGTTTGTTTTTTGAAGATTTTTTATTTAAAATTGTTACTAAAGACTCATTGTCAGATCTCAACAATATATTTTTATTTCTCAATGCCGTTCCCCACAGGTAAAAGGAAAGTACTATTGGAACTAGCTCTAAATAGGTCATATCACGAAAAACGTCGTCTTCCCATTGGGCAGGCCATTTAAAGGCAGCCCATCTGCCTTTTAAGCCACAACCACACCCTAAATCTCTATGACCAGATGAATCTGTGAAAAGCTCAAGATAAGTATCTTGTACCCATTCCTTGTCATTTAACATCGTAGAACCGTTAAATTCATTAAGAAATCGCAGCCATACAATAGCATCATCATGAATTCCGCGAGTAATTCTTATAAAATGGTATGTTTTTTTTTGCTTGACACATTACGTCATAAAACCTACGTAGAAAAGCCCTACCAGACGGGATAGCTCTCGATATGACCAACGATAGACTGAAGGTCTCTTAGACGAATTTTTTACTAGATGAAAAAAGGAGAAGAGCATTTTTTGCTTTGAGCAACTTATCTTGAGGAATTCGGACGGTTTGGTTTTCGGCGTCGATTTCAAGTCCTAAATATGTTATTACTTTAACTGGACCGATTATTTTTTCCTCACACAGAGGGACACCCAAATCCAAGCAAATTGACTGAAAGACTTTTAATATATTTAAACAACTGTCATTTGAACAATCTGCCATGAAAAAATCATCTAATAGATGAGTAAAATTGTTAGACTTTGATTCTTTTTTAACAAAATAGAGAAATACAGAATCCCTAAAGAAAGCCCAACACGACACAATTGAAAATGTTGCAGGCTCGGTTTGAACTACTAAGGACTTGCAACGGCTGCATACAAGTCATCCATAATTCCGGATCAATTGTCTCCCATTTTAAAGTTTCATTAACAGACTTTTACAAACGGAATTGCTTGTCATACGTGTACCATCCAACAAATTAGTAGCAGCATGCCTGATGTTTGAAATATATTGTAAGAGATTGCCTACTTCTTGTGGATATCTTACAACGTAAATTGATATAAAAATATGAAAGGCATCTGTCCAGGTTCCAACATTTTCTAACTTTTTTGAGGGTTGCTCATTGGAAATAACTATTTCATTATCAACTATACAAAATTTTTGATTATAAACTGAAAGATTATTTTGTAACAAAGAGTAGATATCTATTAAATTGTTACGCCATATCTTTTCACGAACAGACAAATGGACGTGTGCACTGATTAAGTTGGAACTATAATAAGAATGTAAAACAGGAATATCACCTGATTCTACCGGAGAAACTGACTCCACCGACGAACATGATCCCGGCCACACAACTTGAGAGGGTCCTTCCGATGTCCCATTTTCCTGAACAGTTTCTGGTGTCTTTGGACGGTTTGGTCGTCTCTTTGAGGATACCTGGTCAGCCAGAGAACTTGTGTCAGTTTTTGACCGTCGTTTAGGCATGGTCACAACAATTTGTAAATAAATCTTTGGTAAGTATAGAATCAAAAAAAGAGTAAAGTATCTTCGCAGTCGATTTTTATCCCGTGTTACTTCGGGAAAGCTTGAGAGCCACAGAGATTGGATCAGAAAGGAATTTGCAGGAGCGTGCTCGGTTTATATACGAAGTCTACTGAGCATGCGCGAAATGATGCTGACTGACATTCTGGAGGAGGAGCCAGATGTACAGGTCATTGCAAAAATACTGTGACATAATGTGTAAAAATAAATAGTTTAAACTCAAGCGCTTAAACTGAAAATTAATTTGAAAAAAAAAGTACAATTGGCTACTTATGTTTACATATTTAGTTAATATGATGATTGTAAACGATTGTAACTCGGCTTAAATTGTCCCACACCCACTTCCACACTTATCTATCATTGTCAGTCTCTACAAGCACAATATATATAAGAACAATAAGCATTCAAATAACAACTACTTTCTATTTAACTAACACGATATCTTCTGAAGAAAACGGATCAATATTAAGCAACCATTGAAACGGGCCCATGTTGGACAAGTATTCAATTTATACTCAGTGTTTTAGGTATGAAAAAACAAGTGTTGGAAATAGAAATGCAAGTATATAAATTTTTGCGGTGGTTCAACATTTTACATATAAGTGAGGGGAAAAAACCCTAAGTTCCAGTAATGTCTAAAAATTGTAAATAAAATAAAAAAAAAGACAAGACACACTTTCAACATATGAATTTATTTTTACTTAAAGCCACAAAAAACGAATGCTTTTTTTGACCGTCGAGTTTTTGACCGTCGTTTAGGCATGGTCACAACAATTTGTAAATAAATCTTTGGTAAGTAGAGAATCAAAAAAAGAGTAAAGTTAAAAACATGTATGGACAACCTGACTAAAATTAAGTGCATTAATGTACGTTGCAGAATTGTAGGCTAATTTTACTCATTTTGGTTGTATGGATACCAAAATAAGAACAAGTATCGATATTAAACACATTTAATTAACGAAATGTAGTTATTTCTTTTTTCTGAAATTTCTTTAATGTAGCTTTAAACATCACATAAATATTATCATTATTAAACCACCCTTTGTCATGTAAAATAACACTAAAATGTAAGAAAGCATGTTGTGTAACAGTTCATTGTGTAAAATTCATGTTATATCAAAGACAATTTCATTGTTTTTTGACATAACATGATCTATAATAAGCTTGAATATATAACACAAGAATAAACGGGAAGCCGATGTTAATCTTCAATTCGTATTGTTTCTGATTACAATGCATTAGAATAATCACATTTCTTATTTTAATTTGATGTAACACCATGAACACTTTTGTTTGGATAACTTTCATGTGTAATAATTATGACAATATAACCCCAAAAAAGATTAATTTCTATGATTATTTAGTTTTATTACCCCTCACTTTTATCGTAATGTTAATTTCCTGTAGACCTCTGGGAGTTATTCTTACTGTTAATCCAAGTGTACCACGTGACTAAAACCTTTGTACTGTTACATAGGTAACAGTACTTTTTAACAGTATAAAATCGGGTCACGTGGTCTATTTTCTAAATAAAATGAAATAAAATGGCCGCCATTTTTTTCTCGATTCATTCTTATTTTCGACGTTCACCACGAAAGGACATCACCATCTTCTCTGGAGTTACTATGACAACCATAACATGCCGCTCGCGTATAAAATATCTTTTGTTGAATAGTCAAAAAGTTAACATCCGATTTCAACGGAAGTAATTGCAATGTAAATAAATATGTGTCAAACTGGAACATGCAGACGATTTAAACATGCAACAAAGGATTATTTAACAATTTTAATCAGTGAAACGTTACAGATATGTTGGACAGACAAAGGATATCATCGTTATTTTGTCAAAACCCATGTGAAGAATATTCTGGAAACAGAAGGATCAGATTTCACAGTTCATAACCGTATAAATGGGTTAGTGTTTTGCTTTCTAAATAAAACACAGCTTATTGTATGTTTATGACTAATATATATCATCACTTGCTTAAAGAATAAAAGAAAAGGAAAAAAAGAAAACTTCTCAAGTAGGCCTAAAGTACACTTTAAACTTAAGAGGTAAGGACAGTTTAGTTATCGTTACTCTTGGTTTATTTTTGTTGACAACAGTTCGATTTAGTTGACAATATCAGATCATCACAGTATTTTTGTTCGGGGTTATAAGATAAAAATTAGAAGGTTAAAATAATGTTACCTCGGCTACGCCTCGGCTATCAGTATTTTCCTCGGGATGATATTTTTACTGTTACCCACAAACCAATGTGTTATTTATATAATGTATCAATATAAAGATAAATAAAGAGCATAGTCAAATTATTGGTCTGGTCTTATTAGGGAACACCTTTTTTTCTTTTAATAGAAAAGCGTTTCTAATTTACCTCTTTGCTGTGGGTTTTGAAGAACCTACTTTAATCAGTTAAGAACTTAATAAAGATGGTTTTCAATATATTGTATAAGGTTACTAGAAGACTATTATCAGTTATCAAATAACAAAAACAATATTATTATAAAATAGAACAATAATTCAAAATTAATTACTTATGGAAAAAGTCGACAATGTAATTGAAACGCTAAGGAGGCAAAAGAGTTGCTAAAATTGATAATACTTGGACATAGCATATATCTCTTTGATGGTGAATATTAGAATTTGTGAGCGTGTGAAACAGTCACAATTCGAGCTTTTTATCAATAAAATAAAAGGATTTTATATCACAAGATACAGGAAGATAATTGCAAATATGATAATTTTATGTTGAAAAGGTTAAAAAAATCATTATTGTCTTAATTGTTATAAGTGTTAGAGCAGATTTTAACATCTCTGAATTTTAAGGACCACGTCAGACGAACACAATTAATTGAAAATCAATTACTCATTAATTGAATTATATATTTGCTGCTTCAAGGCATATGATTAAGCTACATATATACATATATGAAAATAGAAAATGTACAACATAGTTTTTAAGGTTTTTTATTGGGGGTGGGGGGTATGTGATAAATATAATTATATACACTGAACTCACGGAACTCAATGAATATAATAATATAATGCTCTTTAGTGTCGAGCTTTATTTGTCATCCAATGAAAACGCTGTATTTCTAAAAAATGTTGTGTTTGTTTATTTTCATAGAAGAGCAAAAGTCGATACTATGTCGAATTCCGATCATAGTCGACTTCTATTTTTCATAGTACTTCATAGAACCGCGTAGTGACGTAAAAAAGTGAATAATATTGAGGCCAAATAAAGCTTGACACTAAATATGTTAGTATTCATCCGTAGCTGTTCTACAGAAATTAGAAACATTCTCCTGTCGCTATCGCTCCCGTCGAAGTTACTAATTTCTGTAGAACAGCACGGATGAACACTAACATATACTTAGAGGCTCGCACAGTATAATTTTAGTAAACACCTTCAATAAATTCCGTAAATATTGCAAAAATATTTTAATACTTTTCATAATCAAGTTGTATAAATTGTAATGCATGCATTAAAAATCTTGTTTTTAATGACAGACTTGGAGTTAATCTAATTCAACAAAGTCACTTTAAAAGGACATATCCTCTTATGTCATTTATCAATATGTTTGACAATTTTCATTGGCACGATTTTCATTCATTTTGATCAGAAGGCAATTATGTGGAAAACACATGGGGTTGATTTTTATCTACTTTGTTACGAACGCATTGAATCGTGTGATTAGAGGTGATTAATGACAGCAAGGTTTCTATATCATTGTTATTGAGATCTGATCTTTAGTCACTGGTGAGATGAAAGTTATAAGTATATTTTAACATTTCCGACATAATGTTGTCGGTAGTCAGTCTTTTACCTACCACATCATATGTCTGTAGATGATTTGCAAATGGAAAACAATAAGCAAGGTTTAAATATGTAAAAACGCACAAGTATAACCGTACTCTTCTCAAAAGTAAATTTTGATATTAAATAGAGAAAATAAGAACCCCTAAAGAAAGCCCAACACGGCAAAATTGAAAATGTTGCAGGCTCGGTTTGATTGAGCCTGTAAAGCATATTTTAATTCAAATTTGCGCATTATGGTTTTAGGCTTTCTTTTCAACAATTTGATTAAACTAAATACGACATATTGGTATATTTTAAGAAATTCAATGTTTTTTATTGAATGACTGTTGATTAAAATTATTCATTATTTACCATTTTTCGCCTTGACAAACCATTACTTTGTAAATATAAAAATAGGAGCGTTGCCTTACGTAACAAAAACCTAATCGACATATCAAGACAAATTGAGATAATAATAAAAATCGTTTGGTGTACATTAACTTCGTTTAAATCAACTTTTCTCAGCCTATAAGTTTTTTATTTTATCATTTTTGAATCAATTTGTCATATTGGATTATAATAATTTTCTCACACTTTCTCGTAGCCTGAAGTTATATACAAAAGAAGAAACTTTAAATCAACTTTTCCTTTTCTTTATGAAAGGATCCTCACTTTTTTAAAATGTGGTCTTTGCTAGCCTACTTTGTCCTATTTTTTACCCGAATTTAATTGTTTCATAATTTTTGGAATGTATCATGTTGTCACTTTTTGTGAACTGATGAAAAATAAAGATATTTTGACTTTGACTTTGACTACAATAATTAAGCAATTGTCTTGGCATTATATTAGCGAACACGTTTTCATTACAATTTGTACAAATGCAAGTGTCGTGAAATATCAAAATAACGTAAAATTTAAATCGTTCTTAATACTTTCGTCATAACAGCCTTTTCATCAATGTTACAACATATTTTGTGTATGCATGCATAATTTTAACTTGTAAATGGATCTTGAGCACACGCATTTACCTCTTGAAAAAAATCAAATTTATTTTGTAAAATGTTTTTGTTAGTTGCAGTTCAAATACAATGAACGAGATCATGTTGTTGGTGCTTGTTCAAACGGCACAATTATTAGTATTGATCGTTTGTTGTTTGAAATGTGTTCATTGATGAATGAAACAATTCTGGCATTAAATCAATCTCGTTATTAATTTCACATTAAAGTTTTTATGCAATAAAACCAGACAGAAAATATTAAGTTAATACCCTAATCTTAGCTTTTTGTAAATTTCACAAAGTTTAATTATGACAGGAAACATAATTTTACAGCGGTCCCAATCTGGTTTATTAAAAGGAACTCCCATGTTTTTAACACGACGGGACTGGAAATAATTATTTGGGATTTTTATTTAATTTGATGAATGGCCCTACAAAAAAGCCCTGTACAACAATTCAGGTAAATCACTCACTCCGGTATTTAGTATAACATTTAATTTTACAAATGACCAAATACCGAAGAAAAACACGCACCCGCATACGCACGTACGCACGACACACACACACACACACACACGTAACGTCTTTAACTGAAACTTACCCAAGAATCTCACACATTTTTTATTTTCTGACTAAGTTACTTTATTACCAATTTCATATTTTTAAGTTTTAAGAACACCATTTGATCAATTTAAGACTATCAATTTCATTTTTTTAAAACCTAAAAGGAGCTCATGCTTATGAAGCAGAGACAATTGGAAGATCAACATATGACATACGTATCCGTTTAACCTTTTTCCCAAAGTATACGTGAATGAAAATACGATCAAGTATACGTGAATGAAAATACGATAAACGTACAGTCACGTACTTGATCGACATTCATAATCCGCTTAACATTTGAAAAGGAGATACCGCCATAATCTATAAAGCAAGCACAGTAAAATATATTTAATAAGTTCATATTTTTCACATTTGTATTTTTTTTAGAATTTATTGCGTATCAAAAGGCTTACCAATTATTCTCTTAATGAAAAACAATTTATTCATACTCAAGTTAGTTTATACGGTTATTTTTTTAGTTCAATTGTGTTTGAAGCTTAAAGCATACTTATACACTTGAATCCGTGACTGGAAATAACAAGTAAGTAAGCAATTAATACAAAGTTTATTCTTCAAGGAAGCAACGGGGTTTGAACTTGGGCGGCCAGTAATCCCGTTTTAATAATCCGACACAAAAACCACTCAGCCACGCCGCCTCTGTTAGCAAGTATCAAAACTCTCATATAAATACATTGTATTGTGTAAAGAAGCGTACAAAGGACAAATATACAATTTTCTTTGGCCAACGTGTGGCGGCTGTAAAAAGTCGCATCGTTCATATAATCAAAGATGTTATATTTTTATCCTTGAAAATCGTCCAGTACGACATAATCGTTGTATTTACCATTTTCATGTTTAAATGTTGAAATTTTTGAATTAAAAAGCCGGTGTTGAGAGCATGGACAGATAAATATCTTGAAGAGATTAGTTATTACAAAATCATTACATCATGTTCTTGTTATTTCAATTCCCTACTTAATGATTAATTGACTTGAAACAAGTATTGATCCTTCAAGAAAATTAAATAGTCAAAATAGTATTTGGTATTTATATCTTTAACGAAAAAAAAACGCCAATGATAAATTTTTATAGTATTAAGATTAGTTTATCTAAAAATATCAAAATAAACTTTTGCTCAATCGGATTATTGTTTTTCTTCAGTAAAGCAAATTAAATAAAATTCACACAAGATTGACTGGGGTTTCAGGATAACATCTCATACCGGGCAAAATATAAACAGTTAAACATAAGTTATGAACAAAAGTTGAAATATCAAACTTATTTATCGATAAATGTCAAGGACCTTGACTTGATCTTTTTACTTTACAGTGTCCATTCGATAAGACGGTCTAGTCGCTTTGAGACAATCAAATAAACCATTAGACATGAAGACATTTTGGCAGATGTAAGCCATGTAAAGTATTGCAATAAAATGTACTATATCTCTATATATAATTTAACTTCATTCATTATAATTCAAGTGTTCATGATGCGTTTTGATATCTGATAAAGATGTGCAGTTTATTTTCATGCAGGATGTGAATGTTTAGGTTTTTGTGTATTTCATCAATGGCATGATTGCTTAGCGAAGTGGCCAGACATGTGGCATAAATCGCGGTCTTACTACATTCTCTTCAGTATAAGCAGTACTTATTTTGGGGTAAAAAACAAGTGGACAAATCAGTCTGCACGTTATAGCAATGACAAGTATTCTTAATAAAATAACCTTTCAATAAAACTCAGTTAGTTTCATAACTTTAAAGAGTATCAGACAATATTTCAATCAAGGCTACCTACTACCTAATTTCCGGCAGTTTTACTTTTTGGAGTTAAAAGGTATGTTTTTGTGATCTTTATATGTCCTTTAAGTACATAAACCGCTGTATACAAAGCACTATGCTTTGTTGTTACTGATGTTGCGTCAAGTCTAGATTTTTTTATAATCTATTTCAGTCTGAATGTTAATCAGTGAGACTTCTGACAAAGACAGTAATAACCGATGCGTTGCTTTTTTATGAAAACTCATATCTGTTGTTCGGCTAAACCTTTTTAGTTTGTGTGTATGAGTCTGGAACTTAAAAAGGTACTGCGGGTCTTCATTTTCCTTGAAAAAATAGGTTTAGCCCTAGTACTTGGTGATTTCTATTTCGTCTATCTTTTTCCTTTGTTCTCTTTCGCTGTGATTACTCGCTTTTCCCTGACAGGGCCTCGGATTAAAGTTTTTGTCCTTTGTCAGCTGGAAGTTGATGGGAATGTCGACTCCCACTGTACCAATCGGAGCATCTCTGCTATTATTCATACCCTCGGATTTGATAAGGATTAAAAGTAGTTTTACAACGTAGGTTTATGTCGTACATTTTGTATAGAAAAGGTTGCATTAGAAAAAGTGTAATTTTTTCAAAGGAAAATAGCAAACGTTTTCAGCATGATTTTGACATATCAGGTTTACCAATTACTAGTTTTCAACAAACAATATATTTCACTTCTTATTTTCTTTATCTTAACCGCCATTTGAACATTAAACATTTATTTAATTATTTTAATTAGACAATACTACGCAACTTCTTACATAATTGCCTGTGACTACAATATTTTAACTCTAATTTATTATCTTAATAATACAATGTTAAGACCTTATAAAATTGTCTGTGATGAAACGATCATACAAGGAACAGACAAATTATCTTTGAATTAAGAAAATGATTTCCCTGACTAGTAATTTCAGAAGCAAAACAATTTACAATATGAAAAGATTGTATAATGTGATTTATGCCTCTTTTAAGCGTTCAAATGCAAAATTGTGATTAGTCTTAGAAAAGGATGCATTTCTTTCAAGTCGTTTATAAACATGATTTTAACATAGTGCATGTTGATTGTTAGAGAATGTTAAAAATACCCAACTTACATTTGCTACGTGCATGAAACACACAATTAAAATATAGAATTTTATTATCATTTTTATTACTTTCTCATTATTAGTTTCTATGAATACAAAGACAATATTTGAAAAAAAGGAATTGTTATAACAATTTTCCAGTTGAAATAGATGCCTTTGTTTAAAAAAGTATCTTATCTAAATACAGATCTTATATATAATCAGACACGGAAATGCTTGGATACATGTACGCGGTAATTACAAAGAAAATGCCTCGTAATGTTTTAATTTAAGTAAAATTTAAATATGTTAAAAAAATTTCATTTGACGAGAATTATTAAAATCTTTGGCATAGTTTCGTTGTAAGTATACATGCATTTAAACTCAATATTCATGATTTAATGATTAATATATATCCAGTTGTTCTCGTTCCTATCATTTGATAATGACTTTTAGTTAAGGCATTACATATGAAATGCTTATCTGTTCCTTAGCTTCAGATACCGAGTTCACATGTACTAAAAGTTCGAAGTCCCCTTTAATATCTGAGATTTGCGTTGTTTCCTTTTATTCCATGTTTCAATTAGCTTCAATGCTTGATGTGCGAAAAAAATGGTACAGACATTTTAATGACAAATATCTTAATTTTCTACATTTATTCTTTTTTTCATTATTAGTTAAGAACATTTTGAATGTTACTTCAAAAATGATCCATAGCACGAAAGTAATATGTTGCAGCTTTAATATAAACAAATTTGTTCATTGATAGTGCTACATGATTTCATTAATGTTCCGTGTACCGTGACAGTAATGAATTTTTAAGAAACAACCACACATTAGTGCGTATGTTTAACGTTAGGATAACCTCGTGTTAATTGGCAAGAATAGAAGAACATTTATTTTTCAATTACCTTACATTCACAAGGCAAATAAAATAGAAAATTATGAACACTATTTTCCCTTTTTATGAAAAGTACGAGAAAATAGTTTGAAACAATTTCACATTCGGTAACAGATTTGACATCAAGCTAAACAAAATATTATAAATAATAAGGATGATAATAATAAACAAACAAACAAAAAAGATTGTTAAAAAATGTAACAGTCACTTTTGTACACTTGCAAAATAATATTTTAAAAATAATTTTGTATAATAATGTTGACATTATTATGTTTGAATGTAACTTATTCGTGACTGATACAATTGTTGTTTTGATTTCCTCTCCAAAGATAAGACAGTTTTATGATCGTACTTACTTCTTTATCTTAGTTTAATACTTAAACTATTTCTTTTTCTAGATTTAACTTCAGTTAACCAAACAAAGATTGCAAACAGATTGATGACATAATTATTGAAAACAACAAGATCGACACAACAAGAGTATTTCAAAAAGAATTCACATTGTGTTGAATGAAATATTTTTTTAATGAAATGTGTGTTAAAATTGAGGCACAATGAATTTAATATATGTCTGTTTACTATATTTCTTTGTTAACAAAACTCAACTTTGAGTAATGGGTAAAGGATATATATTTCTTCGAATTTAGAGATTATCGTAGTGTTGCAACATAGATAAAACCCTGTTAACCTATGTTAATATTCCACTATAATCTAATTATCGTTTATGTATAAGTGCAAAGCTTTCTATCTAATAATTTGGCATATCTATACAGGTGTCAATACCTCGAGGCAGTATATCTATCTCTATGTTGGTATACCAGGAATTAGTGGACGTCATCTCACAATTCTCTAATTTACAATGCACAGGTTTACAAATTGGATGATTAATAAAATGAAAGCCATTCACAATTCAATACAGTGTAAAACTAGATGTAAGTACTAGATACTTTAGTAAATTGATTCCGAAATAAAAATCCAACAAAGATGTTTTTAAACCGAACTTAGTATAGACACGTTGTTGCATTTTATTTTTTAAATTAATTAATTTAATTTATATTTATATTACGGGATTTTCTGTCAGTGTTTATATCCTATGCATTGTATATTTATCATATTATTCACAAAGATAAGTAAATTGACAGATTTTCTTACATTAACCCTCAATTAGATTCGCTATTGGCTTGGTTACCAGTACCGAATCTATTTATCTAAACTTTTCTTATTAATCCACCATTAATGTTTCATATCGGTAACCAATTCTTACATTTTGATTTAGGAACCATTTAAAGTTCGATGATGACCTTAGCCTTTAACAAAATTAGTACACTTAAGTTGTCTGCGATATCGATTGCTCTAATTGTAATCATATCATGCTTTCATCTATGAACGACAACTAAATTCGTATAAATCATATCAATTCCCTCAATAATTTTTATAGCCTTTGGTATAAAATGTGTTACGCTAGATGTCAATGGTCATACAGAATGATAAATAGGTTTTTGTTGATCTGCTGTCACTTGCGGCTTTTTCTAAAACTTCCTTTAATCTTTTATTCATATAAAAATATCTTTATAATTGATTTAATGATGATATATCTGAATTTATGATATCTCGTAACAACGTGTTTCTCATGAATACCCAGTCGTGTCCATGACTTTTAAACATGATTTGTCTCTGCTGAATTATATAATAGCACAATGATGCATTGATTATGTTTAAATGCATTTTAGCGCAAGATCAAATTTCCTGATATTCTATTAAATTATAAATTTTAGATGCCTTAATTTAAATAAAATATCAGACTTAATAAACGGTAACGAGAGCTTGCCAATTAGTTTCGAATTTGTTGAATCCTTTTTAAAAAAACACGACAAAAACAACAACATTGAAGTAATAAATCATTCGCCACGAAAATGCATTCATTTATTAATCTCTGAAATGAAATCTTGTTTAACGATTGTTCTTTTGACATGCTTCCTTAAATTCCGATTAAAAAATTATGCTATGTTTGTTAGTTATTAATTAAAACATAGTGTAACTGTTGGCTGTTTAATTGAGAAAGAACATTGTTTCTGAAGTATTATAAAATAGAGAAAACAAGAATCCCTAAAGAAATTCCAAAACGGGACAATTGAAATTATTGCAGGCTTGTTTTGAGCATGTTCATGGACGGTACTGTCAAGTGAACAACTAGCGACCACACCCCTCGCACCGGCTTAAGCAGAATTCAACATTTAAACATGAAATGGCAAAATTTTAGTCTAACATCCGCAGATTTGTTCATTCGGCGGTTATCACGGAACCTTCAATGTGACACTTCAGTGCCTTTGCATGAAGTGTGGCGTATGGTCCCCAAATAATAGAAAGCGTGTGCCCTAAATGAAAAACCAATGGGCAAAACTAAACAAAATGGAATTTTGAAAGGAATCAGAGGTAATGAAGCCTGCATATCACAGATAAGACGTCAAAATAATTAGCAGGCAACATTTTTCAAGTAGGAATATCGGAACCACCCAAATCGTAAAAGACAAACAGTTTAAACTTAAAAAATTCAACAAACACAACAATAATTTCGTGTTGAACGATCTTTAAGGATCGGACATGTAACATCTCTAATTAAATGTACGGGGGGACATTTTACAGCCACCACACAGCACAAACAACTCTGATAAAGTCTTTAAATATCTTGTTTTTACTTCCTTTACTAATTGAGCAAAGCTTAGGACAATTCATTTCATGTCTTTAATACTTCACAACAGCAGGTTTCAAGTGCTGTGTGGCAGCTGTAAAAAGTTGCCCGTACTTCACTTCAGTGTTGTTATATTTTTCTGGTCCTTCGGGATCATTGATGCCAGCACTATTCAGGACATTTTGAGAATTGAGTACCGCTTAAGCCGGTGCTAGGGGGCGTGAGGGATGTTGCACGTATTCATTATCCCTCATGTACAGACTCAATCAAACCTAGTCTGCAATTCTCTTGTAATTTTGTTGTGATTAATGCTTCCGAGGGATCTTTTTGTTTCCAGATTTTTTTATTCAAATAAAGCCGCCTCCGTGGTCGAGGGGTTAGAGTCGGTGACTTCTAATCCAGTTACCTCTCTTGCGTGGGTTCGATCCCCGGGAGATGCTTTGGTAGTTTAGCGCGGAGGAAGGTAATCTAGTACTGGTGTAACTCTCCAGGAACGATGGTTAGGAAACTACACGCCTTTATGACTGAAATACTGTTGGGAAAAGGCGTAAAATGAAACAAACAAACAAACAGATGTCGATAATATGAGCATATTATGCTTCTCGCTATTTTTACTTTGCTACTCTAGAAGACATACAATCAGTAATCATTTTAAGATTGTACCATAGAAAAGAATGTGATAAAAGAATAAATCGAGTTCTTAAATGTTATATGTCAACAAAAATCTTTTGCATATTAATTTTAAGACGAATCCCTGATTGCTTTGAAGAAAATGTAATGTGTCGAAAAGATCTCATTATCTGACAAGGATTTTCAATGCATATTGGACATCTTATAGAGCGGTGCCAATAACTTTCTAATAAGCTGAGGAAATTTAAAATCGTTGTTGTGTTACCAAACATATTAAAGTCATGTAAAGTGCTTATTATATAGTAACAGGTTGTTCACATAACAATTTCCGACATTCTTTGATTGCTTTTACATTGAAGTGAAATTTCCTTGACAATTATTGTTGTATTTTATGCAAGAAGTAAATTACTCAAGAAATTTATAATGATAGGGAAAAAAACGATGAATAACTATTAACTTCTTTTTCTTTCTTTTTTCCGCAAACATAACTTCAGGAAGGTTGTATAGTTCCCTGTTATTGCAGTTATTGCTGGTTGTAAAGGAAGAAGGACAGTCTTAATTATTTTATATCAAAGGCACATTATGCTCCATAAATCCATATTTAAAAATATATTTAGAGCATGTTAGATGTTCAACAACAGTTACTGAAGGAAGTAACACTAAACGTGCAGAAATGTATTATAAAAGTAACAAAAAATAAACAAACAAAGTAGTACTTTGACTTACATACGAAATACTACTACACTGTAGTTGTAAAAGTTATCAAAGAGCTAAAGAAGCAAAATTTTATTAAATCTATTTTGCAAATGACTTGTTTGTTTGGACACTGTCGAAAAATATCAAAAATAAAGTTTTTGAGACATAAAAATTATTGCATTTCTGAGGCATAATGGGTCTTTAAACATATTCCCTGTGCATTATTTATATAAATTTTATAAAAAGTATGGCAACCAATGAAAATATGATAAAAATGTATGCATTTAAATGTTAACGATTTTGACGTTATTCTTCCTTGTCTCATTTACCAGAAGACAAATTAAAAACATTGTAGTTATGCATTCTGCTGCTAAGAATGCAGTTCAATTTTTGCTGTTTAAAAAAGCGGTTAAAGTATTGATTAGTTTGAACACGTGACGTTAATTATCATCTTTCATGAAGCAATTTAACTAAGTCTGATACTTAAATTTTGTTTTCGGTGCTCTCTGAAGATCTCCTAACGAATCGTCATAGACTGGAGTATTGTAGGAATACTTCTGTAAATCATTAAGGCATCGTGCTTCAAACATCATATAAAATATTGCCAAAAATGCGAGTTTTTGTATCAAAACCCGAACAAAAATTCCGGAAAGATGGAGACATCTGCTTAGTGTTTAAGTAAACTGTCAATCAATTTTATTTTCATTTATTTAAACAGCACACCTCCAGACAAAAATGAATTAAATGTGAGTCTCTGCTCCATATGTTAGCAACCTTTAATATTAAATGGAAAAATGGCAATACTTAACAAAAAGCAAAACCGAAACGGCAGTGCACCTTCGTATTGCTATAATAAATCTCTGATTTATTACTACGATAATACAAGCACAAATGATATAGATAATACTGGAATTAATGGACAAAGTTTTGTAACTCAATGATATATATGGAGATATGAAGTGAAAGTACAAAAAGAATGATGCATTATTTATGCCCTTTATGTAGTTGAATCTGTGATTTTTTCATGCAGATACATGTAGTTTTATAGCTAAGATTTCATCGTATCGATGTTTGAAAATTCTAGAAGTGAACACATTTTTGTTTCCGTTTGGATTAGATCACTAATAAACCTTCCACTAGTTGTCAATAGCCATACAGAATGATGGATGATTTCTTGTTTGGCTGCTGTCACTTGTGGCTACTCCTATAATTACGCTTTCATTTTTGTTCTCATTAAGATAAAATATATCTTTGAAGAGATTAGATGATGAAAAGTTCATTGGGCTTTGTCTGAGGTAAGGAAAATCATTGCAGAATAGAGCACTATGAATTTTACTTTAGGGGAATGTCATATCATCAGTTTACAATAACAGGAATTTAAATTGAATGAATATTTAGTAACTTGTCTGACCTTGCCTAGAGTATCGTAAAGATTCCCGAATCAAGAAAACAAATTATAACCTTGTATTTTAATTTCAGTATAATCACTTGTGGTGAATTGTTGTAAAAGAGGCACGTATTTGTATGTATCGGATGTCTTATTTTAACCCAAAGACAGAGTTTTATATACTTCTATACATTCGAAAGATTCCAAGAATCGATCGAGGTGTTAAAGAAATATTGCTGCTGCATAGCTGGACATTAACTGAAAATGATTAAATGTCCAATTTGCCGAATGTGAAAATATTAATATTTAATTAGAATTGTAATTTGTGTTAAGAAACCAATTTTAGTACAATTTATTTAAATATTGTTTAACCGTAACACTTCGTAATATGCAATAAAACATAAAACTGCCATTAAATGACTGCGATGTTTAATAAAATGTCCCTTAGCCTACTGGTGACATCTGAATCGTCAAATGCTTCCAGTGCAGATCAGTACATATTTTGAAAATTTCCGCTAAAAATGATGAATGATGCTGTCTAGATTCAAAGATGGACAAATCCATTAAAAATAATATGCATGTTAAAGGTTAAGCGGAAGCTATCATTAAAGATGATTCATACACCAAACCTACAACATTTAATTAAATAAGGTACTAAAAATTTGAAATGCCCTATTATAATGGCTTCGTCATTAAAATAAGAGTTATAACTGAATAATATTAATATTTTAACGTCTTGCTACAGAAATATGGCAGCCACAATTAAAACAAAGGTCAAAAACATGATGCATTAAAATTGTAAATTTCGAGGTAAAGAAAGCTAATTTGCCCTTCACGATTGTGGAACTGAAGTTTTAAATATTCTTAATACAATAGTATAGATACAAACAGAATACCTTAAGAAAACCTAACACGGCAAAATTAAAATGTTGCAACATGTTTCCTTCACCTAAACAGCAAATTACCAGTGCTTTGAATAAGCTTTCATTCATACATTGTGTATATTATTAAAGCAAAGTATTTTCACCGCCTGTACGTAGAATAATGCATGCTGCTGTCGATTGTCGATATGAACATCTAGTATAATGCATTGCCCAACACAAAGTGAAAAATTAGTGGTCTGAAGAGGAAAGTAAACTCGTTGTGTATTTTATGATTAACATCTATATACCAAAAACTATTTCAATTCATAAGGTTGCTGCCTGCTTTTTAAATTTGCCTACAACATTTTCTATTTGGCCGTTGGGCTTTCTTTAGGGATACTGCATTTCTCTATTTTAGGTAGTGTTTCTTGTTTTTTATTTGGGAGATTATTTAAAAAGGATCTAATTATTTTGAATGATGTTTAAGTTATTTGCCTGTTATGCTATATGTTGAACACAGTTTTAAACTATCGTTGAACAAATTTTGTTTGCATCGTATTTATATTTGTAGGTAACCTTTTTAAAGGTTCAGTGTGAAACAACGTATCTTTTATCAAGTATTTGCGACGTCATTTCATTTTATATATATAATTGATATGAAGTTCGTTAACAAGGAAAAAGATGGACGAAAAACATTTTCTATTTTCAAAATTGTATTCAATAGTGGAAAACCATAATGTTATCTATCAAAAATGTTTAAAAAAGACTAAATTTTGATTGCAAAATATTCAATTAATTTATAAAACCACTTTAAGCTTGTTTTTTCTTTAAATAAGTATGAGTATACCTTTAAAAAGATTCTGAAACGAACTTTCTAATTTTGAAATTGTTTAACTTTTAACAGTGATCATTGTAGAGTTAAGGTCCGTGTATATCATGCACTTTTTTAGATATAAGCATCCCATTGGTCACAAGATATACAATAAGCTTCAGTTAGCTGTTTGAACAAAACACAATGATAATATGATGTATTTAAATGTCTATTTCTGTCAACTCTGTACTCAATATTTTTATACATAATTTCCTTACAATTGCAAATAAAGTTATGATATGTGTCCTTTTGTCCATATAAATTCAAAAAATGGAAACATTTCATTTCATTTCTTTATATATAATACATAAATGTGTTTGGCGGGAAGTCATGTAAAAGGAACAATGATATCTAATACCTGTCTGAAATAACTATTCAATCAATAAGCAGAACATAGAATTAAGGTTAATCTATAAACATCCTCTAAATGGCTATTAAGATATTGTTTTCTTGCTTTGAAATTCATTTACGGATTAAGCTTAATTCATAAGACGATGTCATTTCGCAGCGTGAAATCAAAAGGCTGAAACTTGATCGATAAATTTCCGTAACCCTATATCACGTGATTTTGTTCGTGATGATGTAAAATCTTTTCTTAGTAAAGAAAGTATGAACATTTCGAAAGTTCAGAAATAATAGTAAGAAATGTTGTAAAACTTATCTTTAAAATGTTTGATGTAACTTTAGAGAACACAATGTGTTCGATACTGGTCGGGGACTACCAACCGGACACTTTTTGAACATTTTTCCTTACAGATTTTATAATTTTAAAGCTAGAGATCTGACAATTTTACACAATACAGCTAGGTTCTTATCCGAACATATGGACTAGTTTGTTTATTTCTGATTATGTAGACACTTATATCTGAGGCCTGTGAAGGAGGTGAAATTTCCACACTACAGTACCATATGTGTCCGGACAGATATGTCCATGATGCTTATTTAATTTTTTAAAAAAAAGCTTGGTGTTTTAATTGTTTATTTTTAACATAATATAAAATATTTCAGCAGCAAATGCTGAAGTTTTTGGATATTCTATTATTTACTCTACAAATGATCACAGCTAGTATAAGTGGTCAGGTATTGCACTCTTGACGCCCAAATTTTCAATGTCAACGTTTCTTGAAAAGACATTAAAATATTACCGCTTACGAAAATTGAAATAAATTTAATTACTTAATTATAGAACAAACATGCAGTAATTGTTGATGTAAAAGCGACTGATAGATCAACAACCACTGAAAAAAATAAAGAAAGGGTATTTTCTGGGTTTGGTGGTTGTCCGGTTTTGGTGGTCCCCAACAAGTATACTTCAAAGAGAAATCACTAAAAATAGTTTTCGAAAAAAAGCAGTAAACATTAAAGCAGAAAAAAAATCAAGATGAATAATATTGAAAATTTCAGAACATTTTTCTTTTCATTTTGCAACATTTATTCATACTCTCATATTTTAATATAAAATATATGAAAACCATAGGTTAATATAAAAAAATATTATTACCCCTCACTTTTTGTAATGTTAATTTCCCATTGGCAACTGTGAGTTATTCTTACTGTTCAAGCAAGTGAACCATTTGACTAAGAAATTTGTATTGTTACAGGGTAACGGTACCTTTTGACAGTATAAAAAGCTGGTCACGAGTTTTTTTTCAACAAGCAAGTTATTACAGTTAGATTTAGTTGAAATTTTCAAGGTTATAAAATAACGCCTCGGGTAACAATCTTTATGCAATACTTAAACCATTTCTTTTTTCTTAACACATTTGACTCGATTTATCTTCAGTTAAGCCAACAAAGTACGTAAGCAGACTCATGACAAAATTATTGAAAACAACAAGATCGGCACAACAAGAGTATTTCAAAGAGAATTCACTTTGTGTTGAATGAAATATATCTTTTAAAGAAATGCATGCTAGAATTGAGGCACAATGAATTTAATATATCTCTGTTTAACATTTTTCTTTGTAAACAAAGCTCAAATTTGAAACTAAAACAAAGTAATTGGTAGACGATATATATTTCTTCCTAATTACAGATTATCGTAGTTTTGCAGCATACACAAAACCATGTTAACATATGTTAATATTCTACTATAATCTAATTATCGTTTATGTATAAGTGCAGAGCTTTCTATTAAAGCTACATGCCTCCAGATGAGTCAAAATACTTCAATCAAATCCATCTTGAGAAAAATGTACTAAGATGTAAGGAAAAGTAAAACGTTTCAAGATAAAAGTAATATTTTACATATACTTTTGCGATTAATGACTGATTTTTCAAAATTAACATCTATATTTCTACTGCGTAACTAACGCAGTAAAGGCTATTTATGCTTATTTTGACCACTTTTTGATAATTGACGTGGTTTGTAAATGCCATTGATAATGAGTGACTTGCTTCATTTAGGTAACTTCACAATATAACACATTCAAATGCATTTTGCATGCATGCTGCTTTAAATTAGTCGGCATATTTATACAGGTGTCAATATCTCGAGGCAGTATATCTATCTCTGTTTTGGTATACCAGGAATATACACTACGTCATCTTACCATTCACTAATTTACAATGCATAGGTTTACAAATTAGATTATAAATAAAATTAAACCTATTCATGTTCTTTTCATAAATTCAAAATAGTGTAGTAAAACTAGTTGTAAATACTAGATACTATAGTAAATAACCATTACCGAAATAAAAATGCAACGAAGATAGTTTATCGAACGTAGTAATGACACGATGTTGCATTTTATATTTTGTTAATTAATTTATTCAAATTTATTTAAATGAAAGAGTTTTCTGTCAGTGTTTATATTCTATGCATTGTGTTGTATTACAAAGTTTAGTATATTGATAGATGTTCACCCGTTTTTGACTTATTTACATTACCAAATCTATTTATCTGAACTGTTTTTATTAAATCTACCATTAAATTTTTATATTGGGAACCAATTTTAACATTTTGTATTATGAACCATTTTAAGTTCGTTGATGTCCTTAGCCTTTATCAAAATTATTAAATTTACGCTTTCTGCGATTGCCTTAATTGTAATCATATCATTCTTTAATCTATGAGAGTCAATTTTATTCGTATAAATCATATCTATTCCCTCAATTATATTTATTGGCGTCCGCGCCGAAGCGCGACGACCCTTATGGAATGGAATCAAATTTTGTGAAAGGGCAATTGCAACCTCTCGGGCCTTTTCGTCGGACATGAAAGCCAAAAATTCCGATTGGTATGAGGGTGTTTGATTATCAAAAATGAAATGTCGCGATATGTACAATGAATAGCGAACTGGATCATTTCGCAATGTAAACATATTTAAATGATATTGTCTTATTCGTCAATTAATCGCGCTCTTCGGCATTTTTATTATTCATTTTGTAGTACACAGTTGGGATTTATGTGTGTTATTGCTTTAACCTATAAATAGAATGATATATAAATAGAATGTTTTAGTTTACCGAAACTGTCATTCGTGTCGCGCTATGGTTATAATAACGAACTGGAGAATTTTGAAGGAAATGAAATGCAAATATATTGAGACCATTAATTCACCCTTTAAGTAGGCACTTTTTACGAATTGTTATATCATAGGATTATCATTTTTCGTCTGCTATCTTAACATGATTTGTTATGAGTTTATTGATAGGAATGTAAACACACTGATGGGTCGGACGAAGTTTTTGAAGAAATTCAATAAAACCGTAGATTGACCTCCCAAATAAATCAATTAACAGACTTTGTTCATTTCGACTATTATTATGTATGTTCCAAAGAAAATACCACATGAACTTGAAATTCTATCAAATAACCAATATTAATGATAATATCCAAAAATACCCCATATATAGTATAAATAAACTTATACCATATAGGGGGTATATTTTGGATATTATCGTTAATATTGATAGAAGTTCCTGTGGAAAAATAATATTCAAATCTCTAGCATGCCTACCAAAGTTCAAGATGAACAATGTCTTTCGTCCGCCCATTCATAAATGATATACAATACTGGAAACTTAAAACCAATTAACCATTGAAAAGTTTATAGGAATATCTGGTCATCAGATGTCTACTAGTTCATCTTCACTTGCTGCATTTCTTGCTTGGACGTCCTTTGATGCTTTGCATCAATGCTTTTCTTGTAGCCTTCGATATAAAATGTGTTCCACTAGATATCAATGGTCATACAGAATGAAAAATGGGTTTTTGTTGATCAGCTGTCACTTGCGCTTTTTCTAAAATTTGCTTTCATTTTTTATTCATATAAAAAATCTCTTTTTAATTGATTTAATGATGATATATCTGAATTAATGATATCTCGTAACAACGTGTTTCACATGAATACCCTGTTTTGTCCATGCCTTTTAACATGATTAGTCTCTGCTGAATTATATAATAGCACAATGATGCATTGATAATGTTTAATTGTATTTTGACAAGATCAAATTTCCTGATATTTTATTAAATTATCAATTTTAGATGCCTTAATTTAAATAAAATATCACATTTAATAAAGGGAAAGAGAGCTCGCCAATTAGTTTTAAATTTGTTGAATCCTTTGTAAAACAACAACAACAAAAACACAATAACATTGAAGTCATAAATCATACGCCACGAAAATGCATTCATTTATTAAACTCGGAAATGAAATATTGTTTAACCATGGTTATTTTGATATGCTTCCCTTAATTCCGATTTTATTAATTAAAGTCGGGTTTGTTTTCTTCATGGTGTTAAATCCAGGATGTCTCATTGAGAAAGAACATTGTTTCTTAAGCATTATAAAATAGAGAAAATAAGAATCCCTAAAGAAAGTCCAACACAACATAATTGAAAATGTTGCAGGCTCGGTTTGATTGAGCCTGTTCATGAAGGGTACTGTAAAGAGCAAACTACCGTCCACGCCCCCTAGCACCGGCTTAAGCAGAATTCAACATTTAAACATGAAATGGTGAAATTTTGAACTTAGAAACATCCGCAGATGTGTCCATACGGCGGTTATCATGGAACCTTCAACATGACACTTCCGTGCCATTCCATGAAAAGCGGCGTATGGTCCCCAAGTAAGAAAAAGCGTGTGCCCTAAACGATAAAACAATGGGCGGAACTAAATAAAATGGAATTTTGAAAGGGGGTCAGAGGTTATGAAGCCTGCATATCACAGATAAGACGTCAAAAGACAAAGTTAAAAAGCAGGCAACGTATCCTAAGTGTGATTCAACATTATTCAAGTAGGAATATTGGAACCACCCAACTAGAAAATGCTGACAAGTTAAAACTAAAAATACCACAAGCACAACAATAATGTCGTGCTGAACGATCTTTAAGGATCGGTAATATAGTCTTTCAATATATCAATATTTTGTTTTACTTCCTTTACTAATTAAACAAAGCTTATTACAATTTATTTTATGTCTATGAATTCAAATGAAGATGTCGATATTATAAGCATTTTATGCTTGAAGTTCTCTCTAATTTTACTTTGCTACTATAGAAGACAAACAATCATTAATCAATTAAAGATTATACCAAAGTAAAGAATTTGATAAAAGAAAAGTGTAATATTTCAACAAAAATCTATTGCGTCTTAATTTCAAGACGAATATCAGATTGCTTTGAAGAAAATGTAATGTCTTGAAAAGATCTCATTATTTGACAAGGATTTTCAATGCATATTGGACATATTGGACATCTTATAGAGCGGTTCCAATAACCTCCTAATAAGCTGAGGAAATTTAAAACCATTGGTGTGTTACCAAGCATATCAAAGTCATGTAAAGTGCTTATTATTTTGTAACAGGTTGTTCACATAACAATTGCGACATTCTTTGATTGCTTTTACATTGAAGTGAAATTTCCTGTACAATCATTGTTTCTTATTTCTTCCAAAAAAAAAATTACTCAATAAATTTATACAAAAAAATAGATAAATATAGAATCCCTAAAGAAAGCCCAACACGGCAAAATTGAAAATGTTGCAGGCTCGGTTTGATTGAGCCTGTTCATGGACGGTACTGGAAAGTGCAAGTTACCGTCCACGCCCCCTAGCACCGGCTTAAGCAGAATTCAACATTTAAATAGTAAAATTTTGAATTTAGAAACATCCGCAGATGTGTTCATACGGCGGTTATCATGGAACCTTCAATGTGACACTTCCGTGCCATTCCATGAAAAGCGGCGTATGGTCCCAAAGTAATAAAAAGCGTGTGCCCTAAACGAGAAAACAATGGGCGGAACTAAATAAAATGGAATTTAGAAAGGGGATCAGAGGTTATGAAGCCTGCGTATCACAGACAAGACGTCAAAAGACAAATTTAAAAAGCAGGCAACATATCCTAAGGGTGATTCAACATTATTCAAGTAGGAATATTGGAACCACCCAACTAGAAAATGCCGAAAAGTTGAAACAAAAAATACAAGCACAACAATAATGTCGTGCTGAACGATCTTCAAGGATCGAAAATATAACATCATTGATTAAATGTACGGGGAGACTTTTTACAGCCGCCACACGGCACAAATAACACGGATGTGATCTTAAAATAGATAAATATAGAATCCCTAAAGAAAGCCCAACACGGCAAAATTGAAAATGTTGCAGGCTCGGTTTGATTGAGCCTGTTCATGGACGGTACTGGAAAGTGCAAGTTAAAAAGAGTAATTGTTAAGTTTTTGAGGTTTTTTTTCGCAAACATAACTTCAGGAATGCTGTATAGTTCCCTGTTTACGTGAATTATTGCAGTTATTGAAGTTATTGCATGTTGTAAAGGAAGAAGGAAAGTCTGAAATATTTTATATCAAATCCATATTTTCTTAATATAACGTTTAAATAATAGATTTAGAGCATGTTAGATGTTCAACAACAGTTTCTGAAGGAAGAAGCACTGAACGTGCAGTAATATGTCACAAAGGTAGCAAAAAGATAACAAAGTAGTGCAAAATATTAATTCACTGTAGTGATAACAATTACCAAAAAAAGCTAAAGAATCATCTTTGAGGAGCATGACTTATTCATTAGCTCAAGCCGGTGCTAGGGGGCGTGAGGGATGTTGCACTTATTCATGAACCCTCATGTACAGACTCAATCAAACTGAGTCTGCACTTTTCATGTTATTTTGTTGAGATTAATGCTTCCGAGGGAGAACTTCGTTTCCAGATTTTTTTGTTTGGACACTGTAAAAGTATACCAAAAATTAAGTTTTTGAGAAAATTAAAAAAATAATTGCATTCTGAAGCATAATTGGCATCATTTATATGAATATTATGAAAAACATGGCAACCAATGAAAATATGATAAAATGTATGCAATTTAATGACTATTAAAATACTGCTAACGAGATTTTAAAATAAGTTTTCCTTGTTTTAGTAGAAACAACAAGACAAATTAAAATCATTGTAGTTATACATTCTGCTGCTTAGAATGCAGTTCAAATTTTTCTGCTTATAAAGCAGTTAAAGTATTGATTAGTTTGAACACGTGATGTGAATTATGATCGTTCACTAAATCTGAAATATTCACCATTTACATTTTGTTTTTCGATGCTTTTGAGAAATCTCCTACAGAACCTCCCTAGGGTTGAATATTGTATAACTACATCTATGTTCTTGCTATAAATCATTTAGACATTGTGCTTAAAATCATATAAAATGATGCCAAAAATGCTAGTTTCTGTATCAAAATCCGAACAAAAATACCGGAAAGATTGACACATCTGCTTAGTTTTTAAGTAAACCGTTAATTTTTTTCACTTACTTTAACAGCACGCCTGCAGATAGTCAAACGAAACAAAAAATGAAATAAATGTATATTGACTTGTTTCCATTTTACTTAATACCTAAATTGATCATGTATATTGTTGATAAGTGGGTGATACATGTTCCGATGTCGCACGTCTATGTATAGCAGATAATAAATTGTTCTAGCACAAATATCATAATTCATCAAATAAATGTTCAAACTAAATCACTGAATACTTTTTTTCAATAATTATTCAAATGATACATTTCCATTGTTTGAAAATCCTATGGAACATGATGTGTCAAATGTAGACCAATCTACTAATTTACAGCATTGTTTTATTTCATCTAATTAATAAACGCTATCTACAGAGAGATATATAATGACTGCAAATTAGCCAAAAATCTGTCCCAGACGGCTAAAGTATACAAACAAAAAGCGAAATAGTTGCTTTGCTTTTTTAGCATTCGTTTAATCCAACAAACATGCAATTAATCCATTGAATAAAATACTGCTCAAAATTTTAACCATAATCCATATGCCATATAAATTTCTTTTATCCATGTTTGTCACTATTTAATAACTGACTTAACTGTTTTAAGTTTTATTCAATTTTTTAATTTAGTTATGATAAGTCAATTATTCAACAATATTCTCTTTTGGAAACTTATACCAAAACGAAGTATGATAAAAAGAAGTTCATATGTAATTATATGATTTCTAGAGCTAACTTATGGAGACTCTGCTTCAGATGTTAGCAATCTTTAATATTAAGTGGTAAGAAGGCAATACCAAAAGAAAATCAAACCGAAATGGCATTGCACCTCTGTATTTCTACAATAAATCTCTGATTTATATCTACGATAATACAAACACAAATGATATAGATAGTACTGGAATTAATTAAGTTTTGTAACCTAATAATATATATAAAGATATGAAGTGAAAGTACAAAAGGATAATACATTATTCATGCCCCTTTATCTAGTTGAATCTGTGATTCTGTCATGAAGATACATGTAGTTTTGTAGCTAATGTTTCATCATATCGATATTTGAAAATTCTCGAATTGAACAATGTTTTGTCTCCGTTTGGCGTAAATCACTTCACCATTGAGATGTAAAAACCTTCTCCTAGTTGTCAATAGCCTTACAGAATGATGGATAGTTTCTTGTTTGTCTGCTGTCACTTGTGGCTTCTCCTATGATTACGCTTTCAGTTTTGTTCTCATTAGATGATATATATCTTTTGAAGAGATTCGATGATGACAAAATTCATTGGGCTATGTCTGAGGTAAAGAAAACCACTGCAGAAATAGAACTGTGTGAATTTTGTTTTGGGTATGTCCTATGATCAGTTTACAATAACAAGAGTTTAAATTGAATGAATATTTAGGTATTCGTCTGATCGTGTTAAGAGTATCGTAAAGATGTTCAAGAAAACAAATTATACCCTTGTATTTGCATTGCAGTATAATTACTTGTGGTGAATTGTTGTAAAGAAGACACGAAAAACGGGTCTATCCTCTTGTATACATCAGATGTCTCATTTTAACCAAAAGACAGAATTCCATATACTTCGAAACATCCGAAAAATTCAAAGAATCGAGGTGTTAAAGATATATCGCTGCTGCATAGCTGGTTATTTACTAAAAATGAGGAAATGTTCAATTTGCCGAATGGGAAAATATTACTATTTAATTAAAATTGTTATTTGTGTTAACAAGCCAATTTTAGTACAATTTATTGAAATACTGTTTAATCGCAACAGTTCGTATGCGCGTAATATGCAATAAAACATAAAACTGCCATTAAATGACTGCAACGTTTTATATAATGTTCCTTAACCTACTGATGGCAACTGAATCGTCCAATGCTACAAGTGTAGATCAATATACGCTGGAATATCCATGTTGTAATTCACTCAGTGGATATTTTGAAAATTTCCGCTAAAGTGATGAACGATTTTGTCTAAATTGAAAGATGGACAAATTCATGCAAAATAATATGCATGTTAAAGGTTAAGCAGGGGCTATCATTAAAGGTGATTCCTATCCCAAATCTGCCACATTAAATTAGATAAGGTACTTATAATATGAAATACCCTCTTATAATTGCTACTTCATTGAATTAAGTTATAACTTAAGAATATTAATATCAATATTTTAACACCTTGCTACAGAAATATGGCAGCCACAATTCAAACAAAGGCCAGAAACAAGACGCATTAAAATTGTAAATAAGCGAGGTAAAGAAAACTAAATTTATCCTTGCACATATTGTGGAACTTAAATTTCAATATTCTTAATACACGGCAAAACTGAAAATGTTTCAAAATGTTACAAGACAAATTATGAATGCTTTTTTTCTTTTTCAATAAACAACAACTTTACCAGTGTCTTGAATGAGCTTTTATTCATATATTATCAATGAAAAGTTTTCATATCACCGCCTGTACGTAGAATTATGCATGCTGTTGTCGATTGTCCATATATACATCTAGTATAATGTATTGCACAATGAAAGAGTTGTAAAGGAGATGCCGTCACTATGTAAAAAATTGTTGTCTGAGAAAGAAATTAAATCCTTTGTGTTTTTTATGATTTACGTCTATATACCAAACATTATTTCATTCATTGGGTTAGGTAGAGTTTATTTTATTTTTTGTTGTTTCTCGTTTTTTATTTTGACGATTATCTAAAAAGGGGATTTAATTATTTTGAATGATGTATAACTTATTTGCCGGTCATGTTATATGTTGAACCGTTTTTATACTATCGTTGAACAAATCTTGTTTGTATTGTATTTATATATACTACTGTATATATTTTTTATCGAGTTGTATATTTTGCCGTCAATCTTGTTTGATAGTAGTTTGTAGAGCATCATGTCTCTGTCAATGAAATCAAAACACTTTTTGAGATCAATGAATGCTGCCATAACGGATGTATTGTTTCTTGTGATACTGTCTAAAGTGAAAATGTGATCCTCGCACGAGCGATCTTTGCGGAATCCATTTTGCTCGTCCGCGAGAATATCGTGCTGGTTTAAATACGTAGTTATCCTTTGGTTAATAAAGTCACTATACAGTTTACTGATACATGAAAGTAAACTTACCCCTCGATAGTTCATAGGTAATCTTGCATCTGTAGTAGGGTCATTCAAAATAGGACATATAATAGATTTTCTCTACGGTGTTGGTATTAAACTTGTATCTAGTACCAGTTGAAAAAGTTCCCGAAGTACTGATATGACATTGGGAAATTTTAAAACATCGTATGGTATTTTATCATATCCGGATGATGATTTTGATTAAGCCTTCATGACAATAGCTGACAATTCCTCTAATGTGATATCATTGTTCAAGTATGAATTTTGCACGTATAATTGGTCAAGCATGTCGGACTCAATTGACTGTTTTTCACTTTTTTTCAGATTGTAAAATTCTTCATAAAAAATTTCATCATCTTCGCCATTATAAAGTTTCTCAAAATCACGTTTCCATGTTTCAAGTACGCGATTTTCATCTTTAATTATTTGTCCGTTTTCTATAATCTCCAAGGGAATTGATTTATTTTGTCTTGGTCCTAAAGTTCGAATTTTTTCCCAAAAATCGTTAGGATTTTTCGATAAATCCTCAATTTCAAGTGTTATTGAATCACGGTATCTTCGCTCCGATTGCCTTAGTTTTTTAGATATAAGTGTCCCGTTGGTCACAAGATATACAGTTAGCTTGAGTTAGCTGTTTCAATAGTTTGCAGTGACAAGTTTCAGCCGAAACACAATGATGATCTGAGGGACTTAAATGTCTATTTCTGTCAATTCTGTACTCAATGTTTTCATACAAAAGTAACGGCAATTTCTTTACCATTGTAAAGTTATGACATGTGTTCTTTTGTCCATATGAATTAAAACATTGAAGCATATTTCATTATATATAAAAAATGTATTTTGCGGGAGGTCATGTATTTTGCGGGAGGTCATTGTTTTCTTGCTTTGAAATTCATTTACGGATTAAGCTTAATTCATAAGACGATGTCATTTCGCAGCGTGAAATCAAAAGGTAGTAACTTGATCAATAAGTTTTCGAATAATGGATAATGAAATTCTATATCACGTGATTTTGTCCATGTAAAATGTTTTGTTAGTTTAGTAAAGAATGTTTGAACATTTAGAAACTGTAATAATAATAGTACGAGATGTTGTAAATGTGTTTGTTGTTACATCAGAGAACACGATGTGTTGGATATACTTACAAGAGTTCAATCACAGAATTTATTCCCGTCAAAAAAGACACGTAATTGTTTTGTTTTTTGCAACATTTATTCATAGTGTCATGTTGTATTGTCCAACAACATTGACCTGGCACTCTTGCATATGACTCCTGTAGTCGGTATATTCCGTAAACGTGATATACTTGTAAATCGATATGAATGTAAATATCAATTTCGTTAAAATGGTATATATTTAAAATCCTTCTTAGCGTAGTTGGTAAAGGAGCTTCACTTGAAGAATGTAGATGTTAACTGGTAGGTTCAAATCCTTTTTCAGGGATTTCTCTTTTCTTTTTTATTCTAATTTTAAAATTGCCATTCTCCTTAAACTATTGCAAACCTTTTGTTTTGCATTACTGTGTCTGTACGGGCGTGGATACGTGTGTGCGTGTGTGATATCTGTGTAGTATTTTTAATTAATAACTGCCTTTATATGCGCTAAAGGATATACGACTGCATAATAACACAAAGAGACCCGTTGAAAGATACTGTATTTAAATAAAAAATATAATTATGTATTCTTAAACCAGGTGTAGAAAAACGATTTCAAGTTAATTCTTGCAATTGAATTAAAAAAAATCATAACATGGTTTGGGGAGGAATCGAACCAGAGACATTCAGATCGGTAGTCCGACATCTATACCAATACACCACACATCACTGACAAGTTAAGGTAGCAAATATATCGATATATTCAGTGTTTATTCAAGTGTTTATTCAAATGACCTTTACGAAAGTTAATGAAGTGCCAGGTCAATGTTGTTGGACAATAATATAATGAATATCCAAAGCATCATATAAAATATTATTACCCCTCACTGTTTTTTTAATGTAAATCTCCCATTGGCCACTGGGAAGTATTCTTACTGTTAAGGCAAGTGTATCATGTGACTAAAATAATTGTACTGTTACAGGGTAACGGTACCTCTTAAGAGTATAAAACTGGTCACGTGTGTTTTAACCTGCAAGGTAAGGATTGTTGAGTTATGGTTACTCTTGGTTCAATTTTGTTACAGTTAGATTTAGTTGAAATTTTCAAATAATTTGTTCGGTGTAATAAAATAGCGTCTCGAGTAAATTTTTACTGTTACCCACAAATCCATGTGTTATTTATATACTGTCAGTGAATGAATCGTAGCAGCTTCATTTTTATTTTTATATTTCCGTACAATCAATAAGCAGATATTGGGCATAAGATATTTCGATTATCATTAGTATTTTTATGGCCATTAATAATTTTATTCTTTTTGTTGCCTTTCATAATATATTAAACGACTTTGACTCTGAGGAAACTTTTTTAGAAAGCAAAGTACTGAAAAATATTTTGCGTGATCCTTATTAGCCATTATATAGTATAGACAAATAATGACAAAACTGATTCAAGACAAATTTTCAGATACATACCAGGCTGCTCAAAATCACTTTAATATCTTATACAATTTTTTACATAAATGACTATTTGAAATTAAGAACCCAATAGGAAACGACCGGTAGTGAGAGAGACCGTGGGTTTTTAATTTTTAAAATGGTCACTTAATGAAAACAGACTTGGTGTTTCACCTCATTTGACCCCCTGGAACGCCTCCAGCCTTTAAGTCTAAGTTGTTAACAATACAGAAGTTACGTCATTCAATATATAAGAAATAGCAAAGGTGAGTATTGTTTCAAAGTGAACATAATTTACATCGTGTACAGCTGAATTTCTTCAATGTTTTATTTTTTTTAAATATTGGACGTGAATGATTTTTATGATGTCAGTCTTAGTTCTTCACTGTTTAAATTTGTCGCTGAGGGTTTGAGGGCATTTCCATGTTTAGTGAAATATACCCCTTAATTATGTGTACAGAGAAGTGATTCTTGCATAACAGACAGGATTATCTACTGTTTACACCGTGCTAGAAAAACCTGTCTTGTAAGACAAGTCGTGTGTTTTAAATGACGTCATTTCCACGCTCCTTTCATGAATGAATTGTGTTCTTAGGTAGACGTCATTGTGCCGTTATGAATGAAGTTGTAAATTCATACACTAAGAACAACGTGCTAAAAGAAGAAAATATGTTCATTATTAATTTTCGTAATATCATTAATTTGTAATATGCAAGAAAAAGAATCAAACACCAGCTGCCGTCACAAATAGGAAAATCTAGCTCACGGATAACTGTTTAGCGTAAACTCATCAATCAATCAATCATCACTCGTTTAGCTTTGTGATTTACACATGTTAGTTTAAAACACCAAAATGTTGGAGTTTTATCCATGGTACTATAAACTAAACGACGCTGCTATAAAAAGTGATAACTAGTATGAAGAACGTTAACCTAGTTCTCGCATGTTACGTCGTCCTAATAAGGTGAGGCTACTACATTCAGTTTACACATGCGCATTTCGTTCCAAACTCGTTCGCTTTAATAAATCTTTCTTTCTTTCTTTGTTTGGATTTTTACGGCACGTCAACACATAACTGGCCATATCGTGCCGAATGCTATAATAGGCTTAAAATGTTATGTAAAACTTTGTAAATGACAATAAAAATGAGCCAATTAGATCCTAGAATACAAGTTTATCTCTTTCAAATCATCAATGATGTTTTTTGATGGAATTGTATTAAAGAGTTCTTTAAGTGAATTTACAAAATAAAATCTATTACGGGCCTGTGAAAAATCGTGACATTCAAGAAGAAAATGCTTGACAGTAAAATTTTCATTACAACCTACACAGAAAGGGGCATATTGTCATTCGTGAGGAGATAAGAGTGGGTAATTTTAGTGTGTCCAATTCGGCATCGAAGAAGAACTGTTTGATCATGGCGGTTTGACAGAGATAGAGATGGTGACAAATCAGGAGATGGGTTTATATCGTGAAGTTAATTAAAAACGGCATTGTCCCAATTTGCTTTCCATTCAGATGATACGAGTTTATTTATAGACGGTCTAAAATCACAAGCAGGTAACAATAAGTCAATTTTTTGAAAATTTAATGATTGTTTAGCTAAAGCATCTACTTTTTCATTTCCTCGTATACCTACATGACTTTGAATCCGATATAATTTAACAGATTTTGTTTTAAGTATATCATGAAATCGTAAAAGATATTGTCAGATTTTTTATTTTTTAATTGATGGATATTTAAACAGAAAGCGAGTCAGAAAATATCACAAATTTATCATGGGTATACTGTTCTATGTATGACAATGCTAAATCTATAGCTTTTGCTTCAGCAGTAAAAAAATGATGCATTATCTGGTAACCTTATACTAGATGTAAAATTATTTTCAAACACAGCCCGTCCGTATAATTATGTATAAAATCTTCATGTTCGAAACTTCTCTTTGAAATATTCAGGTGAATTTGATGACTTTTATATATTAAATGTTAATATATATTTTGGGGGAATTATAAGTCCAAGGTGGAACATCTTCATCGTCATTTTAAAGGATACTGTCTGGATTAATTTTAAGTTAATCTAAATCATCTTTTAAACGAAGGCCTATTGGTTTAATTTCCTTTGGTTTGTTAACAAATTTTTCAGTATAACTTGGTTTGAAAATAATATTTTTAGCTGGATTTTTGCTATTAGATAAATTCTAGTTGCATATTGAAGTGAAGCTTTTTCGACGAAGATGAAGCGATGGTTCCCCAGCTTCCGCATATAGACTGTTTACAGGTGAGATGCGAAAAGCAACTAAAGCTAAACGTAAACCCTGGTGATGTATGGTATCAAGCATTTGAAGATATGATTGTCTTGCAGATCCATATACTACAGAACCATAATCTAATTTTGATTGGATAAGACTTCTGTATAATTTCAGTAATGTGGAAGAATTTGATCCCCAATTTGTACTTGATAAAACCTTTAGTAAATTTAAAGCTTTTAGGCATTTAGTTTTCAAATGTTTAATATGTGGTATAGAAGAAAGTTTTTTTATCAAATATAATTCCTAAAAACTTAGCTTCGTCAACTACTGGAATTTTAGAACCAGATATGTAAAGTTCAGGGTCATTATGGTGTTTCCTCGATTTAATAAATAAGTGCCTAAACGTTTAAAAAATTGGACCGATTACATTGGTCGGCAAATAATGTTGAACACTAAGTATCATTACGAGGCTAATAATTCATAATAAAAGTTACAAAGTTATATGAAGAAGTGTATAAGAATAGGCACACATAATTTAACGTAAATATAGAAAATTTTCGTTAGCAAAGCATGCGTTGTAGGAATTACATGCTGAATATTTTTAAGTGAACGAAATATTAAAAAAATACAATGAATGCAAGATAACACAATAACAAATACATTAGATTTTATTTGTAAGCGGATTAAGCGCTAGGAATTATTGCATTGCAGGCGTATTTATTGGGACAAAAGAAAAATTATGTGAAAACATTTTACAGTCGGTCAATGTTTTTTTTTTTTACAAAAAGCTTGTAAATTGTTTGGTAAATCATATTGGCCGGACATATTCAATATTTCGGAATATTTTATATATTGTAATAATGTAATTGAGATTTGTTATTTCTATGACGTTTTTATAAACTAAAAACTTTTTTTTTGTTTATAAAAATATGAAATTAATATATTAGCCCAAAACACATTGCCTTTTATAATAAAATCTTACACGATTAACTTTATGCTTTAGTAAAAAACAACAACACACATTTGCTTTCTGATTTGAACTACTTCACAAATTTTTTCCTTTTGTTAAATATATCCAGACAATACACTATATATCGCAAATAAGTGATATAATTTTTGAATTCGTTTAAATGCTTCAGTTCAAATAAGGGTACTAGATCAGCATTTGTTAAGCAATGTTTACAAGGCCTTATAGTTTTAAAACATTTTCTATAATTTTCATGCCTGAATACATCGTTTTACTCACTGAAAAAAAAATTGACCGCAATTAGTAAAGTTACCTTTTTACACCTTCTTACATAGCTTCGTTGGACCATCTCTCGAACAATAATTTTAAATGTAAATTCTTGTTAGCTTATTAAATTTCTTTATTAATAATAAACTAAGTCAAGTTATCGAATTTAGGCAAGAGGCATGCATTGTGTCCGTTTTGACCTACTAACATTTGTAAATATGACCTTTGTAAATGGCTGTCTTATATCAATATATACGATATATATCATACTTTATCAAGCCTCGTAATAATTTCCAGACTCCAAAAAAAATCATATCAAATCCTTATTTTAAGTTTTGTAAAAAATGTCAAAAATATAGGTGTGATATAAATCGATCAGAACAATACTGATTATATTGAACTTATATACAGTATCATCACACCTATCAGGCTAAGCTAGCGCCTATTTCGAAGTTGTGTACTCGGCAACTTTTTTACTCAAAATTGTATAGAAACCTCATAATATGAGAAGCATATGACTATTTTGAAGAACTATTCACTAGTTTTATACAGTCATATGTTAATTGATACTATTGGAAGAACTTATATTTCGTATCAACCTGCAATGAATGAATATTCTCAAAGTATGCCAATCCCAAGTCTGTTAACAAGTTCAATTTGAAACTGAATTAGATATTCCTCGACTGAATGATGTGGCAAGCCTTTTCTATATTTTTATGGACGTTTTGGATCTCAGTTTAGTTTTTGTCACATATTAAGTTGAATTTCCTTCCTTCTAAAATCAAATTTGCTTTCAATGCTTTCAAGAAATTTGCTCTTTTCAGAATTTTTATAACAGTAAAAACACTACCTCTTAACTCTTCTAAAATATTAACCAAATAAACCTTTCGACATCAGGCCGTTATCAATTTTTTAAAGATATCACGGAAGCCAAATTATTAAACCAATTTGCATTGACATTTACGAACATTCTCCTCGATTAAAGAAACAAAAAATATATCGAGAGAGCGAATATTTATTACATAAAACACTTGAAGAGGTTTAAATACAATCAAATAGTTTGCTCAGAATTCATTGTAAATATGTCATTCATGAATAAATAAAAGTGGAAAGCACACCCGAATTATTCGACATTTAAAGTTAAAAAGTAGTGTAATTTAGAATTTTGTTCATCCGTAGATCCGTATTTAACTTTTAATAACTATTCTGAGTGTTAACTATACGGATGTATAAAGTTTAAAATGATATATTTTAAAAGTGTTGAATAAAAAAACAAAATTAATATCTAAGAAATGTTCCGAATTTCATTATTTTCTTTGTAAATTTCTGAATACTTGCTTACTGTTCGGGTATGTTAGTCGAGTGAAAAAAATAACATGGCCCTAGATATGTTTTAAAAAGATATTCAGTATCATTTACTTAATATAACATCAAAAGAAAAAGAAAGTTTTATCACAACATGTTTTTGTTGTATATTTGACAATACATTTAGTATAACACTGATATTTCTTAAGAAAGCGTGGTAATTTTGACAGTTGGCATATGCGGTAACCATGGAAACTGCCCGTTTACAAAAAAACTAACACGTCAACATATATATTTTATTTCTATTTTTGAATCCACCATCAAATGTTACTTGGTATATCAATAATGTGGAAAATTCTATTAAAAAAATTTCTTGATAGCTTTAATTTTTTACAGAATTCATGTTTATTTTACTCATTTTTTGTTTAGTTAAAAAGCAAGAAAACTCATTTATTAAAGAAATATGTTCCAATTATCGTTTGTTTTATACAGAATCCTAAGATAAAGCAAGCTTTGTTTACAATTATGTTTATTGTGAGTGTAATAAGCTATTTTATACATTATCATAACACAGTTTGGCTATTTTGACAATTTTGAGATATACGGTTACCATGGAAACTGCCATTTTTCAAAAACTCCAACACGCCAACATATATTTTTCTTTTTCTTTTAGAATTTGTCATTTAATTTTACACAACATACAAAAAAATTAGAAAATCCTATGAAACACTTTTTTTAATATCTCTAATTATTCTCAGAATTCATGTTTATTTTTCTCATTTTTTGTTCGGTTGAGGAACATGGAAAACTTATTTTTTAAAGAAATATGTTCAGATTATCATTTGTTTCATACAGAATCATTAGCTAAGGTTATCTTTGCATAAAACAATGCCCGTTGTGTGTTTTAAGCTATCTTATACATTTTCATTCATTATAACACAGTTAGGCTATTTTGACAGTTTTTAGATATACGGTTACCATGGAAACTACCATTTTACAAGAAATCCAACACGTCAACATATATTTTTCTTTTTATTTTTAAATTCGTCATTAAATTTTACTCACCATACAAAAAATTTAGAAAATTCTATGAAAGGATTAATTTTTCATAAAACTGTAGAAAATATCTTTAATTGATTAAGAAATACAAATCATGAGCTTAATTCATTACCTCGAGCATAATTGCATTAAAATAAGGGTTGCCGATTTGAAGGCATTAATAAAATTGTTCGACTTCGAGTATAAGGTTATAAAATAAAGATCATTTAATCGGTCTTGCGTTAGTCTGATAAACCATGTGGCTTTGAGTACATGAAGAAAATTGTCAAAATGTTATATGCTATTAAATAATACACCATGCTGTTTAAAAGTCAAAATGTGATACGAAAACAGTATCATCATAATGTAAAGAAAGAAGAATGTGCCTGCAATTTTGTTTCTAAGCTGGTCACAATGTTGGTCACTGTAGTTTTTATTAAATTTTCCACTTCATCTTTCTTCATAACACTTTTGAGATCCCCCCAATTCAGATATGTTTTTGTTCATCGAATCTAACTGTTCTGTTATATTATTTAGTTCATTCATACTATTATTGCTGTTATTACTTGTATCCGGCTGAAACCTTTTCACTTGAGGTTTTGTTGATGCCTTCTGGCTACCATTTAATGTCAACTTAAATTGTTCCTTTTTATAAATATATTTCCAATAACGGTATAATAATCCAAGTACACAGTATTGTCCGAGATAATCCTTTTAAATCCAATCTTTTGAAATTACTATTATATTCAAGAAACTTGTGTCCTATTTTAAAAACTTTATATAACTTTTTTTTTAAATCCCACAAGGGAACATCACAAGACAAGGGTGAAAGAACATTTTCTCTAATACCTCCAAAACCAAAAATAATTTATATGTCCAAATTCAACGTGTGTATCCAGTAACGCCGGAATGTGAAAATAACACACGCTTCGTGCAATAAGTAACGCTGAATTGTGCAATAAATGGCGGGTACCTGACATGATTTCCAACGCGGTAAGTAAACTGGCCAAAATATTTTTTATTTAACCGAACTGTAAAGAAATGAATAGCTGCATACGGCTGCAAAGACATAACTCTTTATCCCTCATCAACATAATTTCCACGAAATTGTTTACTTTTCAAGATCATTTGTGAAAATGATGACTTGACTACCGTTTTGAGCGAGATTTTGGCTTTTTGTCGACTCGTATAAGTACAACAATGCATATTGTACAGTTCTATTTCGACTTTATGTAGGTAAGTGACTAAACTTCTAGTGATATAAAAAATTAAAATAAGTTGATAAAATGGGATTAAAGTCGTTGTTATGAGGTTACGCCAATGTACGTGAATAGTGCTTAGCGGTAACGCCGGAAAATGTGATTTTTCATATATGGTAATGAACTGAAATGAAGTTATAGAATATCTAGCTTAAGATGGAATGTAAATAGCAAAAATGGCTATTACGACAAGATGACTAATTGTGCTGACTTATTGTAAAATTGGGAGTAAAATATTCTCCAAAAAACGTACAAAACGGCAAAATTGAAATTAATGTAGGCTTGTTTTGATTGAATCTGTTTATGAGCGGAAATTGGAAAGTGCAAGCTACCGTCCACGTCTCCCCCTAGCACAGGTTTGAGCAGAATGCAACATCTTATATAAAAAGTAAAATCATCAAGAGATGTGTATACATATCGGGATGAAATTGACGCGTCAGTGCCATTCTATAATAAAACTGTATATATTTCTCAAGTAAAATAAATATTTCCCTAATGCGCTGCCCTAAACCGGATTACAATGGATTAAATTAACAAAGTGGAATTTTAAAAGGAGATCAGAGGTTATGAAAACCGTTTTTACTTATGACAAAAACATAAATGTTTAAAAATGTTTTTGAAATATAATTCTTATACATGTATATGAAAAATCATAATTGTTTTTATTTGACGGCGATTAAAAAACCTGGTCAAGTAAAAAATATATTGGTAAATTGTATCCAAAAACGTGTCATTATAACACCTTGGTTTATTGTGAGTTTAAAAGGTCTTGCTTTGTACCGAAAAGAAGTTTCCCAAAGATCTTTTGTTTTGAAAGAGATTTTATGTGATTTTGTGAAATAATGGTCGAATGAGTGTTTTTAACAAAGAAATTTATATAAGTTGTTAATTATAACAAAAAATATGTCTACATACGACATATTTGTACATTATCTTATACATCACAGAGTAATATTTTATTACTCTCTCATCATTATGATAGTTTGCATAGTATTCCACATTACATTTCAAGGTTAACTTAGTTAAAAAACACAATTTTGCCCTGAAGTTCAAAAGGATTATATAACTTATAAGCTACAATTAGAAATAAATGTTCTCCTCTGTCTTCTCTCAAACAAAAAAATGATATTTTGCAACCACTTTTAGGCACCAGTTATAGTGGTACTGCAGCAGTGAAGGCAAAAAAGTCTAAAATTTCAAATAAAGCAGAAATAAATGTCATTATATCGCCTAAAAGCTATACATAAATATAATCTATAGTTTCCTTAGCAAATTTAAGTGTAATATGATGCTGCATGTTATGTGATGAAATATTGTTTATTTTGATTAAACGACAACAGGAAATGTTTTGGTCATTATTTTCGAGGAAAACCATCATTCCAAGATAATAATGTTTCAAAACTGACGTAACCATTATTTTTTTATTTAGATTGCTTTATGAGAAACATATTTTTTACTATAATAATTTTAAGTAACACAAAATCTTTATTTTTACGAAACTGATATGAGTATTTAAGATTGATATATAAAAAAGGTCTCCAAAAGAATATGTACAAGATGTAAGTACATCTTTTTTTATAAAATCTCACTTCAATGTCTGGAATTATTTTAAAAAAATTACTGCAAGCTAGATGTATTGATAAGGCGCAGCCATTTAGGTGGTTGTTACTCTCACTAACGTGACGAAACCTGGAATGTGATGTCATTTTGCTCAGGTCTTAAACTAATAAGCAGTAACATTCATGCCTTGTCTATACTTACATAGAAGTATTTTGTACAAACTCATGTGCATTTAAATAATGGATACTGCTGATACACACAAAAATTAAAGCAAGATAATCTCGTCAAAGTAATACACACTATAAAGCAGGTAACATTTCATAATGTGTGCATCTATTCGTAAATAATGTATAAGTTGTCATTTGAAATTATCATAATTAGCAAAAAGGATAATTCAAATTTGGAATGTGTTTTAGGTAGATAAGTATCAATTATAAAATTGTGCAATGACTTTAAGAAAATATTTGCCAATCTTCAAACTAAGCCTTAAGTATGGCACATATTTTTATTAAATCTTATTGTGTAGTTAAGTTGCAACTGTATTAAATTTTAAGCAGCAGAGGATATTATTAAGAGTATAATTCAATTTCCTTTTTTTAATGTCATCAAAAGGACTAAGTTTGTCTTTGAATTCAAATTTCCTTGAAACCACAATCATACTTTTCTTTCCTTAATTCTTAATTAAATCTTTCATATATTTTAAAATATTGTGGAATTCTGAAATTTGCATTTCAAGTTTAACGACATTAACTAATAATTGTTTCGTCCTATTTTAGAACTTTGATATATATGTTCTTTCAAACTAAATGACATTGTGTATCTTATAGAGAATATGTATAAAAAGTTATTTATACGGTTTGCTTTTTTCATCTCTCGACTTATTTTAATGCTCCCGGGGGATCACTTTTTTCCTGATACATCACAACAGCAGGTGTCAAGTTTCGTGTGAAACGGAGTGAGAGCCGTAAAAAGTTGACCCGTGCTTTACTCCAGTGCTGTAATATTTTTATGGTCCTTCGGCATCATTGATTCCAGCACAACTAAGTGTTGAAAATTGGGTATCGCTCAAGTCGGTGCTAAGGGGCGTGAGGGATGTTACACTATTTCATTATCCCTCATGTACAGACTCAATCAAACGGCCGAGTCTGCAATTTTCATGTAATTTTGTTGATTTTAATGCTTCCGAGGAATCACTTTCTTCCTGATATTTATATCTGTTACACTTTTTTCTTAAACGAAGAAGACAGTTAAGGACATAATTAAATATGTGTAAGTTTTATCTCAATCTACACCGTTAATGGAATTAGTTAAACATAAATAAGTAGTTTAGAATTACCAATAAAGTACCTGGTATTCGACTAACATAAAGCAGTTATCAATGAACCATTTTGATATATATGTCAAATACTATAAGTGTCGAGCTTTTTCAAATTAACATATAAAAATGCCGCGTTCAAATGTGCAATTTAAATACAATTTATTTCAAAGATGACATTCTCTTAGGCTTAATCTCGACCATGATGAATTGTTCTAGATGTAAATAGTGAATGCAATATAACCATTGCAAGTTCAATGATCTAAGACTATTATTTGAAACCCGTACATATTTTTAAATTAATTAATAGTTTATTTCTTATTCTGAAAACTAGAAAATCTGGTAGATTGATTGATATTGATAGAGTATCTCGATCAGTCAATCATGTACGGAAATTATATTTACACCTTTACTGCATTACACTAAACCACCTCAGGGTATTTTACAAAAAGTTTTTTCGGTTAAATTGGTTTGATCTGCCATTGAAACTTTTTCCATACATATTTCAAAAACTGATAAAAACAAAAGAAATTAACATTTGGACATTTAGATCCTCTTTTGGTAGAGTTCTTAATAATAAAAGAAGTAAGAACAGTTGATGAGAAATAATATTTTGTTCTACGACAGTTTTTTATCTGCTATTTAGTGATATATAAAATCGGATGGTGTATTTAACAATACGTCCTTTTTAACAAAGTGTTGAAATCGAAGATAAACGGCCAAGAAATATCGCTTAGACTGATTTTATTTCAAATGAATTGGTAAAGGGTATACATAATTGATACTGATTGATACTAATTGATAACTGCCGGAAATTTTTGCTGCCAAAATAAAGAAAGAAAAATACGCCATACTGTTTCATATCAGTTTATCGAAATTATCTTGTGGATTTTTATAGTGAGAGTAATTGCTTTTCCAATAAGAAGTTCAAAGATAATCGTAATATAATGTTTACCAAGTAAGTGTAAGGTATACCGTATACATCACTAACTGGGTTGGATTATTGAATAAATAGAAACCAGTGTTCAAATAATTACACAGAGTAAGTTTTACTGCCAATTCTTTTTTATAGTGACATCTATATAAATATATATAAATGCCTCTTCCTCTTCATAAAAATGGGATCAAAATAATGTAAATAACTACCGAGGAATAACTTTATTTAGCTGTTTTTAAAAATTGTTCACGTCTATTATCAATAAAAGAATTATAAACTATTGTGAGGAAAAATGCATGCTGTCAGACGCACAGTTTGGTTTTAGGAAAGGAAAGTCAACTATTGATGCTTTATTTGTGTTATCTTCTATTGTTCAAAATTATGTCAACCATAACAAACGTTTATATTGTGTATTTGTTGATTTTAAAAAAAGCTTTTGATTGTTTGTATCGGAAAGCATTGTGGTTTAGATATGAAGGGTAAATTATTGCCTATTGTTAGGGATATGTATCAAAAGGTTAAATCATGTGTAAAGGTATGTAATAACTATTCGGATTTCTTTGAATATGCTGTAGGTTTAAGATAAGGGGACGTAATTTCCCCGGTTTGATTTTCTCTTTTTACAGACGATTTTGAACATTTTTTTTTACAACAAGTCGTCAATTGTGGATTAGAAATTAATGAAGTTCTACTGATTTTAATATTATTTGCAGATGATAAGCCTATACTTGGAAATTCACCAGATGAAATATTTAAATGTTAAAATTTATTATGTGAATATTGTGATAGATGGGGCCTTGAAGTTATGGTTTTTAGAAAAAGAGGAGGGTTATTGCCTTCCGAGGAATATTTTTACAAAGGCCATAAGGTACATGTTGTAAATTATATTAACTATTTAGAAACTGTTTTCAATTATACAGGTAATTTTGCACTCAATCAAGAACAACTCGTTGGCAAAGCATTGAAAGCTCTTAATGTGTTATTAATAAAATGGTATAAATCTAGACTGAAACCTAAATTGCTTTATCAACTGTTTGATTCATTTGAAGGTTCAATATCAAACTATGCTTCTAAAATTTGGGCTACGGCAAATCTAAAGAAATAGAAAGGGTACATTTGAAATTTTGTAAAAAGATATAACATGTTTATATAAGAACGTCTAATGCAGCTGTATATGGAGAGTTAGCACGTTATCCATTGTATATATTAAGACATGTTAAAATTCCGAAATTCTGGTTTCGAATTATTAAAACAAATAACGTTATTCTTAAGAATGTTTATAATATAAGTCTAAATGATGGTTATAATAGTGAAACAAACTGGGTAACAAAAGTTAAGAAATTGTTAAACAAAAATGGTTTTAATTATATCTGGAATAACCCAGAATCTGTTGATGTAAACTTATTTATACCTATGTTTAAGCAGAGGATTATAGACACTTTTGTCAAAACCTGGCATGTTGATAAGGAAAACAATAATGTTTAAGATTTGTATACAACTATAAAACACAATTTTAAATTTGAACTGTACTTAGACATTTTGCCAAGCAATTTGAGATTTTTTATTCGTAAAATCAGAATGTCTTCTCATCCTTTACTTATTCATACTGGCAGGTTTGGAAATAAACGGTTACCTTGGAATGAACATTATTGTGTTTATTGTAACATGTACGATTTAGAAGACGAATATCATTTTATTATCATTTGTCCATGTTATGTTGAGCTTATAAAAAACTATATTAAACCTTATTACTACGTTAGACCTAGCGTTCATAAGTTTTTTAGATATTTTAAACAAACAAGTTACTTTTGAAAAATCTAGCTTTGTATACTAAAACTGCATTATCTCTTAGAACTACATTTACTTACAATGAATGTAGTTCATCCTCATATGAAAATTGATATGAAATGTAAATATGTTATTTCACTGTGGCAATTATGCATATTGGATATTGTAAATTGTATATATTTGGTATATGTGATGATGCACTTATTATACAAGTAATGAATAAAATTGCTGTTCTGTTCTTGTCTATAAATACAAAAAAAAGTCGATAACGAGTATCTGGACGATGATTGTCATTCTATTAAAATTTTAAAACAAGGGGTCATTGACCCCCAAAGCGCTCAACTGAGAACAGACTGTTATTTGTGTAAAAGCAGTTAAAGCTAGTGTTTATTACAAGAATTTGAACGATATTGGTCACTAGATCATACTTAATGCAAAATATATATTTTAATTTATATTACTTACATTATCCTTATTTTCATAGCTGTACGCCAGAAACAAGAAAGTAGGTCATTAGGTCAATATTTATGTCAGTTGATATTAAAGATCAAGTCTACATGAATACCACGCGCATGGTCCATATTTCATAGCTTAACATCAAAGGGCAAGAATGTAGGTCATTTGATCAAAGTATAGATCGGCTCTGTGCAATTCTACATCTAAAACTGTGCACATGGTTTAAATTTCATGGCTGTATATCAAAGGACAAAAAGTAGGTCACTTGGTCAAACTTTACGTTATAAAATACGAGTTTATGCCAGAACTGTTTTGAACAGTGATAAAAAAGAAAGACATTACCCCTAACCTAAGTCTTGGTTTAATTGACAATCTTATACCGAGCGGCTGAGTGTCTGATTGGAATTTGTTTGATAAAATTTAATCACCATTTAGCAAAGATTCAAATTATTATTTTTTTCTTTTCTTTTGGTAAGTTAAACGTGAACATGATGTTTTTTTTTGTAAAATAAACACATACAAATTAATTATTATTATCAATTATCAATAATGTTATTGAACGCTTCTTTGATTATGTGGATGGTGCAGGGCATGAAATAGAACATACAGTCAAATTTATTATCATTATCAATTGTCAATAATGTTATTGAACGCTTCTTTGATTATGTGGATGGTGCAGGGCATAAAATAGAAAATTACCGGTTGTTATACAGCTAGTCAAAAGTATGATTTCAGTACATGACGTAAAAAGATTATTTGTATTTACAATTTTTTTATTTAACTTCTTTTAAAAAATCTGGCACGTTATTTCTCTTTCCATTTGGTGACCTTAAAGGAAATTTATCAATCTTCCAAACAAGTGTAGTGTTTTTATTTCAATGAGAATTATTTGTATTTCTGTTAATAAATTCCTAAATTAAGAAAAAAAAGTGTCAATGATATGTTCCAGCTTTTGGTATGTTAATTGGCAGCTCTTGCCACAACATTAAGTATAAGACTAAACCTCACATTTTTAATTTCATACGGAGTATTGTTCTTTTATTCTGTTCCATTTACGTTCCCCGGTTGATCTGTGCGAGATAATCAAGTCTTATGTTTTTTAGCTTCTGGACCTTAGTGGAGCTCTATGATACAAACATTGTGTAAAGCAATGTTTTTTATGCCAAACGCAGATTGTGCATGCGCAAGAAAATTATAATTTTGGCTAATTTTGCATAACCGCATATTTGAACAGCACTGCCACAACAGTTAAGACCATGGTGTCTTCGTTTTCTAGATTAGCAGAAATAAATGGTATTATATCCCGTTTATAACGTTTATATTTATACAGAGAGTTTAATTAATAGGTTTCTTAAAAGTGTGATGAAAATGATACCTTATTTCCTTTCATTTTATGAGCCATATAAACCGGAGATCTACTTTATTTTGTATGGATGATTGCAGGAAATATTTTGCCATTATTCATCTCGATCAATATATAGTGTCTTAGATTCAGCTCCATGAGAAACATATCTTGTAATGATTAAAAATTCATATATGCTTTGCAAAGAAACATTTTATAAGCATATCTAAACAGTATAGTATAGACAAGTTATATTTTTTTAATTTAAAGACCACAACACGTTTTTTAAATTGTGCATATTAACTGTTCACTGTATGCTAAATCCTCCAAATTTGTTTAAACCAAAAAGAAATCAAATAGTTGTTTTGATTGGTTCTGAATTTCTACATCATTTGTTTTTAAATTTGTGGCACCAGAAACTCTTTGATCATTATTATTGTCCTACTACAAAATTCCAATTTTAAGTAATATTTGTGGTTTTAATTTATTACATGGAATTTCCTCAGCTTAATGAAATATCATTTTTGTACGACTAATTCGAAAGACTACATTTAACTAACACTTCAAGCTGCGAGTTTATATTTATTGCACGATATTTGTTAAGGTTGCTTTTTATATACATTAAATTATATATATATATTCTTATATTCTAATAAAACTATCTCAGTGATAACTAATGATCCTTAGTTTGTTTGTTTTTGTTTTAAGTACTATAATGATAGGATTTAAAGGTTATTTTCGTACAACAGTGAAGGAAGACTCACGCGTACGAAAGACCGGTGGGGGCATTTCAACTTCATGAATTCACGATTTCAACTTCATGAATTCCCGATTTCAGCTTCATGAATTCTCGATTTCAACTTCAAGAATTCACGATTTCAACTTAATGAATTCACGATTTCAACTTCAATAATTCACGATTTCAACTTCATGAAGTTGAAATCGTGAATTCATGAAGTTGAAATCATGAATTCGTGAAGTTGAAATCGTGAATTCATGAAGGTGAAATCGTGAATTCACGAAGTTGAATTCGTGAAGTTGAAATCGTGAATTCGTGAAGTTGAAATCGTGAATTCGTGAAGTTGAAATCGTGAATTCATGAAGTTGAAATCGTGAATTCGTGAAGTTATTCCATAATGATATTTAATATTGAATTAGAATGAACTTGGGTTGAGTTAATCATGTTTATCTAAATGACAAACGCTTAAGGTTATTCACAGCAGCACGGATACATTTTAGTTCAATTTATCTATGTCCTAGAGATAAGATCCTATTTAAATGAATATTTAAATTAATTTCTGGATTGAAAGGAAATATGTACTCATGTATGAGCAAAAAACTATAAGTAACATGGCTTTTTTTATAATAATGTCTAGTTCGAAGAAAAACTATAAGTTCACGCTAGCCAACATTAGCAAGATTCATGCAAGACACGTGCATCAGCTGGAGATAATAGTTTTTAAAAAGTTAATCACAAATAAGACTGTTCTAAATAATATATATGTATTTATTACTAAAACTTCACGTTTTACATCTAAATTGATTGTTTTAAGGCATAAGAAAATCTAATAGTAAGCTGTTCTCAATGACATTCAAATTTTAGATGTCAATGAGTACTGACAAGTGCATCCTATAATGCATAGCCGTATTTTCAGACCCTATTTCATCACTTTTTATGGTACAGTAATTAATATTGTTTTATCAAGAAAACAATTGGGAATGTAATGTAATTATCATACCAGTATAATGATTATAATTTAAAGAGCTGTTACGGTAATTATATGCTTTTAACAGAGGGTACCATGTGTTGCCGGCAAGTGTTAAACTGTCAAATATTTTTGCTTTAAACTTTATTATTACAACAAAATGAGCACCTATTTAATTTAATTATACATTCCAAGTGATCTTCCTATTTTGGCAGTTTATAGCTAATTCACAGTGATTTGACTACTATGAAATAGGATGTCTGGCTCTCCATTGATAATACGTGTTTCGTGCCCTGCAGGGCTCATTTCGTGTAATATATAATTGAATTGTAGGTAGAATTTTCATTTTCACAATGTACTCGTGTTACGAGTATAAAAAGGTTCGTTTATCCATTACTTCAAAAACATCAAAAAGCAAGTCATTCGCTCAAAAGACATCTCATTTTATAATTTTTAACGTGCAATTTAATGATCACAAAATTTAGCCTTATCTAGACATTAAAACTTGCATTGTACAATGCTGTACTAAGGTATATGTTATTCTGTCGAATTATCAGGTAACAAAATCTTTACAACGCTTCCAGAATGTATGTTGTTATTGACAACGTAAAAACACAATGTCACCTCCTTTCAAATTCTACGTTTCATTTTGTACAACATCATGACATCTGCACTTTAATTAACTATATATCACTTGCTTACAACCTATAATCCTCAACACACATTTTATCATAATATTATGGTATGTTTATCTGTTACAGCTAAAATCGAGGAAATGAGATTTTATTCAATAGTTTTATCGTACTATTGAACAACCGCGGCGACTGTACTCGTCTTTTTCCCTCTCAAAACATGTTGTTTGGTTCAATCCATGTTTTCCGGAAAAGCATCATTTTGTTTATGAAATGATAGAATGTCACAAAGCGTGATTTGTTGAGGCTAGAATATGAAACAACAGAGCATCAAAGAAATGTCATTTTTAATGAACGCATCCCCAAAACTAAATTTAGAAACTCAGGACCAACAGCAAGAACAAAACACGAAAGGTCACAAAAGCGGACCACGAATGGGGCGTTGAAATAATGAAATCATTTAAGGAAATAATAGAAACCAGAAAAAAAAACAATCAAGAAAAGCTGTACAATCCTGGAACATGGTTATCTCCCTTTGTTTCAATACTAAACTACATACGATGTGTTTATAATAGTTTAGTGCTTATTAAAGCACGGTTTAGAGCGTCCGTAAAGAATATAAATGTATATTGTTAAATGCATTGTGTTAATAGCTGACAATGTTAGGGTAAAAAATGATTGTATGTTAAGGACGATATATGAAGCTATTAAATATTGTGTTCGATAAAAATATGGGTTGCATACAAACTAGGTAATTTCACTTCAAATACAAAGATAATTAAAAAAAAACTTTTACAAAAATTGTAATTTATTAATGCAAAACCAGTTTGAGTTGTAGTTGTATGTGTTTGAGTATTTCTTATCAGTTTACATATTATTTATCATTTTAGTGATTAGCCTGTCCGTGCTCTGCCTAGTGCCCTGTCCTGTTTTTTGTTTGGGGTCTGCCTGGGCTCCTTGTCACTGTTTCTTGTTGCTTGGTCATGTGGGGGTTGCGTTCATTGAACGCCGCCATTCCTTGTTGATCTTGTTTATCATATTCTAGGTTTTAGAAATAAAATTTAATTATCTAAATCCTTCTTGCATCCCAATTACAATTACATCTATACCATTCAATAATATAGGTTTATTCATATGATTATTGTCAAAAAGAAAGTGAACTGTTGCGCACTTTGATTGGTTCTGAATTTCTACATCATTTGTTTTTAAATGTGTGGCACCAGAAACTCTTTGATCATTATTATTGTCCTACTACGAAATTCCAATTTTAAGTAATATTTGTGGTTTTAATTTATTACATGGAATTTCCTCAGCTTAATGAAATATCATTTTTGTACGACTAATTCGAAAGACTACATTTAACTAACACTTCAAGCTGCGAGTTTATATTTATGCACGATATTTGTTAAGGTTGTTATTTATAATACATTAAATTATATATATATATATTCATTATATTCTAATAAAACTATCTCAGTGATAACTAATGATCCTTAGTTTGTTTGTTTTTGTTTTAAGTACTATAAATGATAGGATTTAAAGGTTATTTTCGTAACAACAGTGAAGGAAGACTCACGCGTACGAAAAGACAGGTGGGGCATTTCAACTTCATGAATTCCCGATTTCAAACTTCATGAATTCCCGATTTTCAGCTTCATGAATTCTCGATTTCAACTTCAAGAATTCACGATTTCAACTTCATGAATTCACGATTTCAACTTAACGAATTAACGATTTCAACTTCATGAAGTTGAAATCGTGAATTCATGAAGTTGAAATCGTGAATTCGTGAAGTTGAAATCGTGAATTCATGAAGGTGAAATCGTGAATTCACGAAGTTGAATTCGTGAGGTTGAAACCGTGAGTTCGTGAAGTTGAAATCGTGAAGTTGAAATCGTGAATTCATGAAGTTGAAATCGTGAATTCGTGAAGTTGAAATCGTGAATTCGTGAAGTTGAAATCGTGAATTCATGAAGTTGAAATCGTGAATTCGTGAAGTTTTTCCATAATGATATTTAATATTGAATAAGAATGAACTAGTGTTGAGTTAATCATGTTTATCTAAATGACAAACGCTTAAGGTTATTCACAGCAGCACGGATACATTTTAGTTCAAGTTTATCTATGTCCTAGAGATAAGATCATATTTAAATGAATATTTAAATTAATTTCCTGGATTGAAAGGAAATATGTTACTCTAATGTATGAGCAAAAAAACTATAAGTAACATGGCTTTTTTTATAATAATGTCTAGTTCGAAGAAGAAAAAACTATAAGTTTCACGCTAGCCAACATTAGCAAGATTTCATGCAAGACACGTGCATCAGTTGGAGATAATAGTTTTTAAAAAGTTAATCACAAATAAGGGACTGTTCTAAATAATTATATATGTATTTATTGCTAAAACTTGACGTTTTACATCTAAATTGATTGTTTTTAAGGCATAAGAAAATCCTAATAGTAAGCTGTTCTCAATGACATCAAAGTGTTAGATGTCAATGAGTACTTGACAAGTGCATCCTAATAAATGCATACCCTATTTTCATCACTTTTTTATGGCTACAGTTTAATTTAATATTGTTTTTATTCAAGAAAAACAATTGGGAATGTAATTGTAATTTATCATTTACCATATTTAATGATTATAATTTAAAGAGCTGTTACGGTATTTATATGCTTTTTTAACAGAGGGTTTACCATGTGTTGCTGGCAAAGTGTTAAACTGTCAAATATTTTTGCTTTAAACTTTATTATTACAACAAAATGAGCACCTATTTAATTATACATTCCGAGTGATCTTCCTATTTTTGGAAGTTTTATATAGCTAATTCACAGTGATTTGACTACTATGAAAATAGGATGTCTGGCTCTTCATTGATAATACGTGTTTCGTACCCTGCAGGGCTCATTTCGTGTATATAATTGAATTGTAGGTAGAAAAATTTCTTTTTACAATGACTCGTGTTACGATAAACTATAAAAAGGTTCGCTTTATCCATAACTTCAAAAAACATGAAAAAAGCACGTCATTCGCTCAAAAGACATCTCATTTTATAACTTTTAACGTGCAATTTAATGATCACAAAATTTAGCCTTATCTAGACATTAAAACTTGCATTGTACAATGCTGTACTAAGGTCTATGTTATTCTGTCGATAATTATCAGGTAACAAATTCTTTACTACGCTTCCAGAATGTATGTTGTTATTGACAACGTAAAAACACAATGTCACCTTCTTTCAAATTCTACGTTTCATTTTGTACAACATTATGACATCTGCACTTTAATTAACTATATATAATTTGCTTACAATCTATAATCCTCAACACACATTTAATTTTTAATTCTATTCATAATATTATGGTTCGTTTATCTGTTACAGCTAAAATCGAGGAAATGAGATTTCATTCAATAGTTTCATCGTACTATTGAACAACCGCGGCGACTGTACTCGTCTTTTTCCCTCTCAAAACATGTTGTTTCAATCCATGTTTTCAGGAAAAGCATCATTTTGTATATGAAATGATAGAATGTCACAAAGCGTGATTTGAGGCTAGAAACAAAAACTGGACAGGGAACAAGCCAGAAAAAAAACAATCAAGAAAAGCTGTACAATGTTGGAACATTGTTATCTCCCTTTGTTTTAATACTGCACTACGTACGATGTGTTTATAATATTTTAGTGCTTATTAAAGCACGGTTTAGAGCGTCCGTAGAGTATGTAAGTGTATAATGTTAAATGCATTGTGACAATAACTGACAATGTAAGGGTAAAAAATGATTGTATGTTAAGGACGATATATGAAGCTATTAAATATCGTGTTAAATAAAATGTATGGGTTGCATACAAATTAGGTAATTTCACTAAAAATACATAGACAATTAAAAAAGCTTTTACAAAAATGCAAAACCATGTTTGAGAATTCTAGGTTTAGAAATAAAACTAAATAATCTTGAACTAAATCCTTGTTGTATCCCAATTACAATTACAGCTACACCATTCAATAATATAGGTTTATTCATATGATTATTGTCAAAAAGAAAGTGAACTGTTGCGCACTTTCAATTTAATTGCACCAATGCCTCTCAGTATGATGTCTATATATCTTATTTAAATTGTCTGGGGTACTTGCCTGAGAAAGATTTGTCTGTATACGAATGAACTGTCAACAGTATGTCAATTGTTATAAAAAAAATTCTTTCAATTACTTTGTTTGAGATCTAAGATATCTGGCACATTAAAAATGAAAATAGAATGATTTACTTCTAAACATGCTGTAATGAAAGTACTGTTTACTTGTAAAAACATTGCATTTTTATCACATTGTTCAATTGATTGGTATTTTATTTACAGAATAAATAACGAAGGTTGATCTTTACTTTATAAGCTTTTATATTACCAAATCTGATCCATAGACTAATCATTTCTATTATGTTTCAAGAAAGTCAGAATAAAGTTACATCAAAACTTATACATTCATTCGTTACTGTGACTAACAGTTAAGATTTTATGGTAATGGCAATTTCTGAAGTTTAGTATAGAATGTCACAAGTAAATAAAATTTAATGTATGCCTTGACCAAGGGTTTATTTCACTATGACAAGCTATTCCAAGCAGTAACAGAGATTCATTTTTCTACAAAAATTGCATTGTTTTCGTTTGGTTGATTTCATCAATAGCTTAAATATTTTATAACTAATACAGAGAAGTGAATCATATTTTTGCATGCACAATATTCGTATTAATTATTTTGTTCGGAGCTTCAATTTAAACAAATATTTAAGATTGCTTGATCATCTTATTTTAAAGGAAGTAATCGGACGTTGGGTTCGTAGTTTCTTTATCCATATATTTGGTAAAATGCAAAAGTTGTTTAATGTTTGAATAAAAATCATCCGCCAGCTAATATCCTGTTATAAGAGGGTGTCTTTTTTCCTTTACAATATGTTTGCACGGAAGCATGGAGTATTACGCATAGTTTAGACAAACCTCATTGGCTAGTTAAGTTGTTAATGAATTGAATGTTCAAGAACAGAGAACAAATTTCAGAAGATAATGAAGTTTCCTTTTGTAATGTAATCAACATGATTTAGTTTGTCCTTTAAAATCACATTTCATTGAAGCTATAATGACATTATTTTCCTGTTAATGCTGAAATTGCTGAAATTTTCATTTACGTTAACAGACAATGTTTTGTACTTTCTTCGGTTATTGTCCTATTTCTTTTACATTAAACATTGATTCATTAATATATGTGCTATCATATAAAAATCAACGTTCGTGCAAACTACTTGTCTTAAAAGATAATAGATTTGTTAATACAAACAATATTGGTGCAAAAGAAGGATATACTTTCTTTTTTTTATTAAGGCAAGAATACACTGCAAAATGTTCAATTTATCAATATGTTTAAATATGTTGCTTTTTCTTCTTTAAAGCTATAGACATTATTTGACAATATACTTATAACAAAACTCGACTATAATACACAAAATAATAGCAGTTTTATAACTGGCATCCAAATCATTGCACAAAATATACAATTAGGTCATAAACATACACAATTGATAATCCCAAACAACAATACATAAAATAATTTGTTGACTATCACTTACTTTCAAAAATGGAAAAAACACACATGATATGTTACAAAAGAATGTTTTTCAATACGTAAAGTGCATATTAAATATTACCAAGAAGTCTTGTTTTCTTTAAATTGACATTAAAAGAGTTCGCAACTCAACAAATATTGTCTTTTGTATTGGTAAAGATCTTCTTTGTGAATGTAAATTGACATCTTATACTGTATGGTTTATCTCTATCATGACAATTTTTTCTAGACATAATAGAGAATACATTTTTCTAAAATTCAAAGCTAGGAAACTGAAAGATTTATTAATATTGATGGATTATTTCAATCAATTAATGTTGTTTGAAAGCCAATCATTCAAAAAGACCCCCTCAACTTCTTGTGCTGCATTTTACTATTTCAAGTAAATTTACAGGAAAGTTTCTTTACATTTACATGGTCCTTTTATTAATCAGTGTCCATCAAAATTGGAAATAAGTATGTTAAACATTGAAACTATTCTCTACTCATATTTTATTATAAATACAACATATTCAAACACAAGCAAGAAAAAAAACTTTCCATAGTACTTTATTAATAGTTTT